>NW_025999977.1:30759556-30780541 GCF_001458135.2 Marmota marmota marmota
TCTCTCTTTCTCTCTCCCCCTCTCCCCCCTTCTCTTCTGCAACTGGCCGCTAAGGTCCTGCTAATAAAATCTCGGACAGGTTTTGTTTTGGCTTGTTGAGTTTTAGCTTTTTCCACTGTTCTTTACAACCACCAGAGACCAAGATCCATGTAAGAGGCAAAGAGGTGTTTATTGCTAGCTAGCTCCATCCTCTGCATGCACACAGCAACTGGTGACTCTGAGAGGCTCAGATCCCAGGGTTTGCAGCAGTTTTATACACTCTTTGGGGAAGGCAGGGACTTCATATACATCATAGCACCTCTTAACAAATCATCACACACCGCGGGAAAATCATAAAACAACTCTAAAACATGATTAGCTCATTCACTGGTGGGAACAAGTTAGGTAAGGGTGATTGGTTAGTACAAGAGGGGGATTCGTTTGAACTGATTGGTTTAAGCCATGAGGGGAGTACATGCTGAACTACATGGTTTCCCAACATGTTATCAACCACCATAAACTACTGGGAGGGTCATCTGGCATCCCAGGTATTTCCCTGTCTCATGCTGCTAGGGGGTTGCTATGGCTCCTCACCAGGGACACCTGGCTCTGCAGATCTCCCCTGTTATTTGTAGATAAACAACTCAGCAGGGTGGGTATGTGCGTTGGACAGGCTTTGCTCTGAGGTAGAGGCTGGTTTCTCAGTAGGACTCTGGGGTATGGCCTTGGACTGTATTTTGTCCATGGTTCCTCTCTTTCCCTATCTCTCTGCTTCCTGGCTACCATGACCTGAGTAGCTTCCCTCTACCACACTCTCCTGGCATGATGTTCTACATTACCACAGGCCCAAAGCAATAGGGTCTGCTCATCATAGACTGATGCTTTGAAAGCCATGAGCTCCAAATAAACTTTTCCCTCTTAGTTGTTCTTGTCAAGTATTTTGGTCACTGCAATGAAAAACTAACACAGATAGTTTCAACCCATTCAACAAGATGGCAAACTTCTTAAGGTCAAGAGTTTTGTTCTATGCATCTTTTATAGTAGATATACCCTTAGTGCAGTGCTGGGCACATAGTGAGTGTCTAGTAATTTCTGATTTAATTGGGCTGAACTAAATGATGGAGGTGAACCCGCCAAAGTCAATGGAATATCTCAATGATCACAGTTCCCTGCCTAATCACTTCCCTTTTAGTTCTTCTTATGGTGATAAAAGGACCAGGAATGAGGTTTTCTACAAAATGTCCAGTTTCTCTGTGTTCCTCCCGAGCCCATGTCACAAGCTCATTAGGTAGAACAAAATCTTCTATTTTCACCTGGATTTTCCTGAAGCATGTTCCTTACGTCACCAGAAAGTGGAACAACCGGCAGAGTGTCTTGCTTTAGGTGGCAAGAGAGCATTGTTTGTGTCCTTCCATGGTGTGTGTGTGTGTGTGGGGGGGGTGCTTTGGACTCAAAATGTCTGATCTTATTACACTAACCTGATTTCCCTATTGCTGAGTCCAGTTTGATAGACATTTCTCTAAAGGCCACAAGAATCTCTAGGATTCTAAGTTCTCCATTTTGCTGATTTGAAGCAAATCTGACCTAATTTTTAAACACTATTTCTGTCATCTCATAAGCTAAGGATCTGTACTCAATTGCCCATTTCAACATGCAGTGAGAAACCAGCCTCTACCTCAGAGCAAAGCCTGTCCAAGGAAGGGGGCATGACCCTTGTCCTTGGAAAGACCCACAGAGCACTCCTAGGCACTTACCCACCCTGCTGAGTTGTTTATCTACAAATAACAGGAGAGATTTGCTGAGCCAGGTGTCCCTGACTCAGGCTAGGTGAGGAGCCATAGCAACCCCCTAGCAACCACCAATCAACATGAGACAGGGAAAATACCTGGGATGCCAGATGACCCTCCCAGTAGTTTATGGTGGTTGATAACATGTTGGGAAACCAAGTAGTTGTGGCTTAAACCAATCAGTTCAAACGAATCCCCCTCTTGTACTAGCCAATCACCCTTACCCAACTTGTTCCCACCAGTGAATGTGCTAATCATGTTTTAGAGTGAGTTTGCAAAAAGGGGATGATAGAATTAAAAAAAAATTCCTAAAAAGAAAAATTGTGGTAAGATCCTGAAAGAATATCAGATAGTAATTGTACACTGTCACTAATGGGAACAGGCTTGTTTTGAAAGTAGAAATCATGATCATCAGGTAATCAGATCTAGTGTCCTGGGTCTCTCATGACACAGTGATTGTTGTAGACTAGACCAAGAAACAATGGGATGATTTATTCTTTCCTATTAGGGTTGGTCAGCTTCCCAAGATTTGTGAGAGGGAGGAGGGCTGAGATCCACAATGTTTTTCCTTTGGGAATGGGCCTCAAGTCTCAGATCTCCTGATAGTTTTCTCTCTTCATCTATGTATTTGTTTTTCAATATCAGATTGAACTGGCTATGATTATTGAGTTTATTAAATTCAGGTCCATTAGGAAATTCTATGGGTATTTTTGATTAGGTGCCAGGTGAGCTCTAATGGTTGGGTGCCACAGTCTGGCTGGGCACACAATCACGAGCTACCACACAGCTTGTAGATTCAAACAGCAACTCTTTATTTCCGAACTCACACCAGCCGTCTACAATCACGTTCTGGGGAAATCCACGTTCTCTGCCCAAATCCACGTTCTCTGCCCAAATCCACACCCACTGGGCTTCTGTCTCCCAAAATATATTGTCTAAATCCCGTGAGAACTCAAGGGGAACTCAGGCAGCAGGATACGCCCTATTCCCAGCAGGAATAATCTTAAACCTTAAACCTGGAACCTAAACCGGGAACGCCCTAATCCGCCTTGGTCCTTGAGCAAGGTCACCTACATTCAATGTCACTGCAACATGGGGTACCCTGGCAAGGAAATTGTCATACCTACTTGGCTAATGGCTCCCAGCAGTTGGGGTGGAGCAAGCAGGGAGCATAGCATGAAGTGGGTCTTTGGTAAGCTGGAGAATCTATTTCCTGACCTGAAGAGGGTCTATTAGCCAGCATCAATCAGATAATGGTCACTGTGTAGGTGAAGTGACCCAGGTGGTCAGATCTTCTGATGTTTTAAGAAAAACCAGAAATACATATATTTTAAAAATGTGGATAAGTTTCTGATTTTTAACTGTTTTAAGTTAAAGAAATAAAAGAAAGTCACTCTGTAAGTCAACTATATAAGTACCAAACAATAACAACAAATCTGTGGTTCTTATACAGCTTCCTGACCTTAGGCCTCCTGGTTATACTGATTTTCTAGAGTGAAAAATTCAATACTTATTCAAGTCAGTTCAAGTTATAAAGGACTAAATAATAAAAACATATGTGGCAATAAAATAAAATAAAATTTCAACTAAGCAACTAGGTCTCCTAGAAACCCAGGAACTTTATAAACATCCTAGATCAAGGGAAGACCAGAAACAGCACATGTATGGTATTGAGGGATGACTGGAAGGTCCTTTACCACTACCATGGTGGAAACTTTCAGAAGTGGGGCCTAATGGAAGGTCTTTAGGTCACTGGGGATGTGCCCTTGATGGGAATAGTGGGACTTCCTCTTCTTTTTTTTTTTCTTCCTAGACATGAGGAGAGTGGTTTTGCTTTACCACATGCTTTTGCCACTACTTTCTAGCACTCCAATCAGAGGCCTAAAAGCAATAGGTCTACCTAATCATGGACTGGAGCTTCTAAAATTATGAGATGAAATAAACTTTTTCTCTTTTTAAGTTGATTACCTCAGTTGTTATAGTAACAGAAAGCTGACAAACACAGGTGGCATGTTTTGATATAAGCTACCTATAACTCATATTCATTTCTCTGATAATTGCAGAATTTTTGGTTGGATCTCAGAGCTTCTTGTTGTAAAAGGACCTTCATTACTTCACACAGGGGTAGTGGTGTTTTGTTTTTTTTTTTTTTTTTTGTCATAGCAAGTGGATTATCCGACTGGAAAAGGAGGAGCTAATAAGTCAAGGTGTGTTTGGAAATTGTGCCCATTGTTCTTATCAATGATAGACCCTATGGAGTACCTCTCCATCAACATTCCTCCCCTCTTTCTTACTGACAATATCCCAGTTATGTTCAGGTATCAGGCAACTTACATGCTTTTCTAGTGGTGAATGGATTCACATTGGAGACTGATTATAATACATCCAATTTCTTCTCTTTTGTTGATTCCTGAATTATTGTTGCCTAATATCCCTGTCCTCCCTCTTGACTCACAATGGGCACTGTTTTTTCTTCCATTGATCTTTTGTCACCTTCCCAATTCAAATATCTTCTTAGTCCCTCTTTTCCATACTCAACTACTCACAGTTATCTCCTTTATCTCATAATATCCCTTTTCCTGTCTTTTCACCAGAGTCCTCCTCAGAGCATCTGGATCTGCAGTGGTTTCCTGGAGCTCTCTCATATTAATTTTAGGAAATAGCCATGTATCAGTTTTTGGCATATAATGCTAAATCTCCTCTATTTCCAACTCCCCATGGGATGGTTACCGGCTCCAAGGTTCTCATATAAACATGATGAAAGATATTAAAGTCACTTGGAGCTGGGCATGGTGATGCATGCCTATAGTCTCAGTGACTTTGGAGGATGAGGCAAGAGGATCACAAGTTCAAGGCCAGCCTGGATGATTAAGCATGGCCCTGTCACAAAACAAATAATAATAATATTTTTTTTTTAAAAAAGGCTGGGGATATAGCTCAGTAGTAGAGTGCCTCTGGGTTTAATTCCCAGTACCACAATATATTAAAATCACGAAGGAACCTAGGAACTTTGGGCAAAGGGGAGGAAGAAAAGGGGAGGGGGCATGGGGGCAGGAAAGATGGTGGAATGAGATGGATATCACTACCCTAGGTACACGTATGACTGCACATGTGGTACGACTCTACATTGTGTACAACCAGAGAAATGAAAAGTTGTACTCCATTTGTATATAATGAATCGAAACGCATTCTGCTATCATATATAACTAATTAGAACAAATAAAAAAATCATGTGGGAATAGGTTTCCTTGTCAAAGTATTAGACTGAAAGAATTTGGGATTTTAAAACTACAGCAAATTTTATGGTGAGAAGTAACCTGCTTCTCTTATGAAGAACAACTACCCTACCTACACTGACGGTGGGTTTCTCATAGCTTTTCTTCATTGACCTCTCAGTCACCATCAACTAAGGATGGAATAAAAGAAAACACAAATGTATATGAGGAGAGAGCCCCCAAGATGAGATAGAGGGTTTTAATCTTGACCTTTGGATTTAAATTTGTCCACAAATAAGAAGCTAAAAAATGTTGATTTCATATGTGGAAATGCACATGTTTGATTCTACATACTTAAAATAAGAATAGGAGGGAAATATTTAATCCATATTGAAATTCCTAAGTCTGATTATTTTAGACATTTATTATGGGGAGACTTGGAACTACTGAGTTTAGCTAGATGGGACAATATTTATCACTTTTGGCCCCTGCTCCCTCCTCCCAGTATCTATTTGTACCCATTCTGTCACTAATGTACGTGGTTTTGTGCTGGTTGATACAATATCCAATGCCCTTGGGAGGAGAGGTAGCATTTGTTGAGAGCAGGACCCAAAGGAAAATGGGGAAGGAGGCACAGCCTCTGTTCCTTGTATATCCTCTTGGAAGGGGTTTGAGACTCCTAGTTAGAGGAGACAAAACAGAGGAATTGGCTTCTTGAGACTTTGAGGCATTCTCAGCCAGGGAATGCGAGTAATAAACTGCAAAAATATTCATGAGTATGGGAATCCTTTGGCACAAACAGAACTGCCTAGGAAAAAAGTGTGGCCCTGCAATTCTTCTCAGTAGTGGTACCCAGAGGACCAGAGACACTTGGATCATCAGCATTCTACCCAGTTGGCCCAGACCCAGGCTTTTTCCTGGGGAACTGTCAGCATGAGCTAGGATATAACTGTCCTCAAGAGCTCTGAAAAAAATAGATGCTAATGGGAGAAAGGTATTGGAGGGAATAGCAAGACTGGGCAGAGAAGGACATTTAACATCAACACTTGTTTAAGAAAAGAAAGAAAAGAAATATAGATAGATCTGACACTCCTCCATAAAAGAGACCTCATAGAGGTTTTCCCAACTTTGGCAATAATCTAAAAAATTTATATGACATTCACAATAAAATGTTATGCACCAACCAGCCTATAAATGATTGCAGTATGTTGCACTCCTGTTAGTTTTGCAAAAATAAAAGAATAGAAATGTTAAATATAGTTCAAAGAGTTTATGTCACAAATCTGGAAGTGGAATCTGACGATGTTGCTGCTCCAGTTTCTGGATTCTTCATACCAAGTGTGGTTATTTCTGAGGATGACTTTCCATGGATTACAATATGTAACACAGAGTTGTGCTCAGAGTGAGCATGTCTTTGAGAGAGGCTTCTCAATTGGAGCAGGGGATGGGTACGAGGTGGTGGAAATAAGTTGGCTGTTTTCAACACAGTCCCAACGTGGGATCCACAGAAGAGTGACAGTAGATGTAAATGCTTCTCCAGTAACAATGTCCTTCCCTTAAGCAGTTTGGGCTCTGGGTTTGAGAAGCAGACTATACTGAAAACATTGGAGCAGCACTTTATCTCTGAGATCTACCACTGATGTCACAAAAAAGCCCAATGGTTAATTAGAACAAACAGTGGAAACACTGTGATATTCAACCATGGCCTTGGACTCAAGAGTGGAGAGAATACAGTCCTTAACTTTGGATCTTTTGTTCATCCCGGAAAGGCACAAAACTCTACTGAAGGAAGAGTCTTTTACTGGGGAATGATCCGGCCAACCCATGGAGCTGTTGGTATCATATTCCAGAGTTCTTCAGGTTGCTACAGGCAACAGAACTTAGTAGTTTGAGTGCGAACTCCAAAGTTCTATCTGTGGGGTCAAAGTCCTGGTCCAGTATTTTATAAGCTAGGTGACCTTGGGAAAATTATTAAATGTATATTTGCTTCAGTTTTCTCAGTGTAAAATGTAAGAGTACCTTTGTTTTAGAGCTATTGTGAGGCTTAATTGAAAAAAAGTACTATATTATTATGGCAATACAAATTGCCTGGCATTTGTAAGTATCTAACAAATATTAGATGCTATTATAAGTATTCGTGGAGGATTTCAGGGAGTTTCCTCTGTGAATCGAGAATCTGATTCCAGTATCTTATCTCCTAGAACAGTACCTAAAGGAACAGGGTTGCAGACAGTTGCAGTGAAGCAGGCCTTGGATGCATGTCTAGATCCCAGTGCTCCTATTTGGGGCCTCACTGGGCTCTCCTATGCGATTCTTACCTTGCATCTTGCACTGGAGTCTGTGGAGTTAGTTGGAATTGGCTGTCCTGTGCTTTGTTCTTTGACTTGTCCAAGACCTGGTGCTCCTTTCTGCTAAGGTCATATTGGTGTAGCATACCCATCTGAATCTCACCCACAACCTCCATCTGATTCCTGGGTTAGATTGGATAACCTATATCACTGCCCTTAAGCCTGGTTCTTTATTCAACTAGCTTTCTAATCCTCTATGGTATGTGTGGTGACCTCTGGGCGGGCCCCAGCAAAGGGAGGCTCAGAAGGGAAAACTGAGGCCCATTTTCATTTCTATCTAACCATTATGCACCATCATTTTTAATATGCTGCACTATTTCTTAATGGAATAAGGCTATCATGTGGAGCATGGGTTTCATTAAGAGTTCCACATGGAGAAGAGGAGCATGAAATCCCTCTACTTTCTGTTTTCTCTCAATCTCTTTAGCATTAACTTCCAGGATGTAAGCTCTACCAGGGAAAATCAGGACACATGTGTCCTTGTCTATTTCTATGTTCTCGGGTTCAAAGATGATAGGAAGATGTGTAAGTTCAGAGGCGATAAGTATTCAACAGTTCCCAGAACCAGTATATGTATGTGGGGGGAAAAGACAATATTAAAAAGTGTCTGGAGCCAGAAACTAGTCTATGGAAAAATTTTTCCAAAACTGGTTGGGTTTAATTGTAAAAAGAGGATTTTGTCCTCATCAATGATAATTAAAAATGAAATTTCTCTCATGTTACAAATGCAATTATAAAGGCTCCATACATTTTCATGTCAAAGATTAATTGAGGTTGTCATGAAAAGAAAATTTGATATCCCTGGGACCTGAAGCTCCTATAGGAAAGACACTAGATTGAGGTTTTCCCAACAGTTGACAACATTTTCAAAAATTTATATGACAATAACAGTAAAATGCTATGAAGTTGAGAGAAACAGAGAGAGTTTTCTATGTGATCAACAATAAGAACTTTACTGACTATGCCACAGAATGAAATAAATTGTCTTTTAACCCTCTTTTCAGAAAACAATTTCCCCAAATTGGTATAGTGTAAAAAGTCAACCAAAAATTCAGCAGTTAAAAAGTCAGAAAAAGTGTTTTAAGAAGACATAATCAATAAAGAAATTTTTTTGCCTGTGAATTTGTGGTATGTTAGCTTTACAAATGTTGTGATTTTAAGGGGATTCTTTTTTTCTTTTATCCCAAATAAACATTTCATTTCATAATTTATTTTTATGTAGATGCTTCCCCAAATTTGTAGATAGTTTAGTGTCACAAAATCTGGATCTTTTCTTGACAGGAGCTACATGGTCCATAATCTAATTTTCAATGACCATCAAGGGATATTTGGGTATGCCTATGGGAACATGTTCTGTAGGTGCTACATATCATTTGTATTAGTCAAACAAAACAAATTAAGAATCGCTTATTGACAACAAAAACAAATAGGTAACTTTACCAAAGAGCAATCACCAAGTGTTTATTATTGTTATGTATTTACTTATATGTTTACCACATATATATTTATGTATGGGTATTTCACCATATGTATGTGTTCTGATTATCTATTTTTGTATGAAAAAAATTATACCAAAAAGTACTATGTTAACCACTTCATTATACTTTACTCTATCTCACTTGGAGGGTAATCGAGAAAAGCTTGAAAGATAAATATTTGCCAAGCAGATTAGGTGGCAGTGTCATTACATACCTATATTTTAGCTGGAACAAAGAACTATTATGGGAAATGGAAAGAAGGAACTGATAGTCTGAGTAATTATAATTGAAGACAGACCCAAGAATCTTGGGGAAAGGAAGAAATGGCATGATACTGAGATGAAGTGTCAGAGAAAACTGAGATTCAACTACCAAAATATAATGATGAAACTATTCTAGTGGCAATGAATCCAAGTATTAAAAATAGGTTATAACAAGGACATTGGATTCAAAGTATATTGTCCAGGTGGAGTGTTTCTGTCTGTCAACGAGCCAGTGAATTTTTAGGAGTTTGGAATCAGGGTTGGGTTGTGAGATGGAAAGAAAGATTTGGCTGTTCTTCAGTTACAAAAAGGTATGTTGATTGTAATAAGGCCAATGTAGATGTTGTCTTAATCTTAACAGAGGCCAAGATGTGCAGTTTCTTCTGTGAAGTCTGGATTTCCCACTGACTTCAAAGGCATTCCTGGGGGCAGGCAAGCCATGGGAAACATGTTAGGTGTTGTCTGGATAGCGGCCTGAGGTGGATACCATTCACTACTCTGTTCCCAGAGGAGTCTAAAGCATATGGCAAGGGTTGCTTCAAGTTACAACCACATTTTCTCTGTGGTGGTGGCTACCTTTGCCCCACCTCCAGAATTATTTTTGAAAAAACATGATAGAATATGATATAGTTCCTAGAGAGATCCTATAAGCATTTTTTTTTCTTTTTTTGTATGATGGTTGTACTTTTTTTTTTTTGCAGTGCAATAAATTTGGATTTTTATTGATCCTATAAACTAAACTATTTTAGTGACTACATGACACCAATGAACTCTACAGGAATTGTTTGATAAGTAGGTGATCCCCCACCCTATCCAGGATAGTGCTAAACTATTTTAGTGACTACATGACACCAATAGACTAAACTATTTTAGTGACTACATGACACCAATGAACTCTACAGGAATTGTTTGATAAGTAGGTGATCCCCCACCGTATCCAGGATAGTGCTCCCCTGGTGCCTAGGGATGCTCTTTTTTTTTTTGTGGGGCTGGGAATTGAACCCTGGGCCTTGTGCATGCAAGGTAAGCACTCTACCAACTGAGCTATATCTCCAGCTCCCCTAGGGGTGCTCTTATCCTTAACCTTGTTAATACCAGCCATCTGAAACAGTCTAGACATCTGGAGTGATGTTTCTAGCTACTTAGTGGCCAGGATAAATGGTTCTGGCATAGAATTTTCGGTGCCTAGCCATAAGGACAGTGTGCTATCTGGAAATACATGCTTAAGAACATGGGCAATTCAGGCAGACAGAACTGGGTTGAAATTTTGGCTCCTCAACTTACTAGCCATGTGGCCTTGAACAAATATGTAATCTTTTAAGCCTCAGTTTCTTCATTTGTAAAAGGCTGATGATGTAGGGACAGATGAAGCAAGGCACCAAAGACAGCAGGAAACAGTTATTTGGCTGTAGCCAGGTTCAGAGGGCACAGCTTTTGCTGTAATCAATTAATCCCCTAAACCCCAAGCTCAAGTAGTTTTAGAATTTTATACAGAGCATGTCAGGGGAGGGGCTCAGAAGTTCACATAAAAGCAGCTTTTTCTTTCACTGTTCTGGGCAAGTTAACCCTCCAAGGACAACACCTGAGAAGGAGAGAGCTTCTTTTTCCCTTTCTTTTCTCCCCCTGCCAGCAGTTACCATGGAGCCCAATTGGTAACTTCTCTTATCTTAAAAATGTAGACTTCTCTGTGAAGCTCCAGCTCAAGGCCAGAGGCCTTGTTAAAGGATTTTTTAAGGGATTCCACCTCTTGGGTCCCCTTCTTCCTCCGGGAGAAGTCTTTTCTGCTGTCCTTTAATAAACTTCTAATTTCTACTCTGAAAAAAAAAAAAAGGATTTTTTAAAATCATATTTTGTATTTGGAAACACACTTCTACAAACTACTATACGGGATACATGTTTGTGAAAAACAAGTAAAGGGGTGTTCAGCACCTGGAGTGCTGATTTCTTCCCAGCCAGTGACCAAGTAAAATAGAGCAACAGGAAAATAGGAAGTTTAACTACATTGAACTTTTTTTTTTATCTTTATTCTGTTTGTTTATTTATTTTTTTATGTGGTGCTGAGGATTGAACCCAGTACCTTACATGTGTGAGGCAAGTGCTCTGCCACTGAGCTACAACCCCAGCCCTACATTGAACTTCTTTTATAGATTGTTTTGCTTATAGCTCTAAAATCAATTATGGTGAAGATTTCTGGAGAAGCTTAGTTAAGATTTTTTTTTTTTTTTTTTGGAGGAGGGGGTGCCATTACACTCACAGAGTTATTTTGTAGGTTAGATGATATTGTGAATAGGTATCTTTATTAATTATGCTCCTGCTCTTCAAAGGGAAGATCTTAGACTTGATAGATCTGCTTCATTGGAGCAATAATCATGATATCTATTATTTATTGACATGTGCCTGTCACTGGGCAAAATATTTACATTCACTGTCTTTCTCAATGTCATAAAACCAAGTGAAAGAGCTGGTGTGTGAATTCCAAAGCTGGTGTTCTTTTTACCAGCTTGAACTGATGCTCATGTGTAAAGTCATTGTGTCTGAGGTTGAATGTAGATGGGGGAATCATGAGTTTCCTCTTACATTCATGAGAGACAGTGGACCCTTGCTGTAGAGAAAAATGGACCCCTAATATTAACCAGCAAGGCCAAATGGAAATCTATGGAAAAACTGCTTTCAAGATGGCGGTAATTCTCAACCAGAGACAAACAGGGTTATGCCAGGGAGGCATGCACCTGTGCTCAGGCTCCTACAATAAGTTTTAGACTCAAGAAAACCTAAATGTTCTTGATTTTATTTATCTTAGTATAAACCAATAACTCTGACTCACCAGTTTCCTATAAATACAATCTTCCTGCACATCAATAACTGCTATAGTTTGGATCTTAAGTATCTCCCAAAGGTCTATGTGTTATAAGCTTGATTCCCAGGGTAGTGCTTTTGGTAGGTGCTTAGGTCCCTGGGGGCATGCTCTTGAAGAGTGAGTTCAACCCCAGCCCTCCCCTCCCTTCTTTCCTCCTTGACTTGTTATAAGGTCTGTGGTTTGCTCCACCATATGCTCCCTACCATTGCCACCATGTACCACCACTAGAGGCCTAAAAGCAATGGGTCCACTGGATCACAGACTGGAATCTCCAAAACTGTGAGCCAAAATAAACTTTTTCTCTTTATAGATTGATTTTTTTTAGGTATTTGTTATAATAACAGAAAGTTGACTCACACAATAACCCAGAGACCTTTTTTTAATTCACATTTACTCCAGCAGGAACTCTGATTTCCCTCTGTCCCTGCAAAAATTTCCTGCCTGGCTTCTCCAAGATGTTTAATTCCAAAGAAGTCTCTATATAGCAAATCAGTTTATTTACTGTAGCCGTTGTGCAACTTCTGGGTTTAATCAACAGCCACTGGCCCCTGAGGTCAGGGAAAGTTGCCTGAAGAGTCTGTCCTGAGTATGACAGTGACTGGGCCAAATTCACTGCTTTCTGTGCTTTCAGTGTTGCCAGTCCTCAAGGCCAATTCCCCAGCAGCCCCTGCATTTGTTTCCTGGACCTTGGAGCAACAGTGTCCAGATTCCATCCCCCACCCCACAGTTCAGGCAAACACTTGCTCATCTTTATTAGTCACTTTTGCACATTCTTGCACACATCTTCAGGAACAACAATTTGCAAGAACAGTGTAGCTGAATTCAGAAAACACATCACTGAAATGATAATACAGCTCTACATGGAAGGCAGTTTACCCCCAACATAGGCATCTTTTCATTGCCAGAGTGTTATGCTCGAATTCGGGACCCCCCCAAAAGACCACCAGAGACCAAGATCGATGTAAGCAGCAAAGAGGTGTTTATTGCGAGCTAGCTCGGTCCTCTGCACGCACAAAGCAACTGGTGACACTGAGAGGCCCCGAGCCCAGGGTTTGCAGCAGTTGCACTCTTTGGGGAAGGCAGGGACTTCACATACATCATAGCATCTCTCAGCAAATCATCACACACCGCGGGAAAATCAAACAACAACTCTAAAACATGATTAGCACATTCACTGGCGGGAACAAGTTAGGTAAGGGTGATTGGTCAGTACAAGAGGGGGATTCCTTTAAACTGATTGGTTTTAAGCCAAGAGGGGTGTTTGTGCTGAACTACAAGGTTTCCCAACACGTTATCAACCACCATAAACTACTGGGAGGGTCATCTGGCATCCCAGGTATTTTCCCTGTCCCATGCCGAATTGGTGGCTGCTAGGGTGTTGTTATGGGTCCCCACCTAGCCTTAATTGAGTCAAGGACAGCAGATCTCTCCTGTTATATGTAGATAAACAACTCAGCAGGGTGGGTATGTGCTTAGGTGTGCTCTGTGGGTCTTTCCAAGGACAAGGGTCATGCCCCCTTCCTTGGACAGGCTTTGTTCTGAGGTAGATGCTGGTTTTTCAAGAGCAAGCATTTTATTTCATTTGCGCCACAGTAATTTCTCACACTTTTTCTATTGTGGTCACCACTTCATATTTATTTGTCTACCTGTTTCCCCAGCTTAACCCTGCCTCATCTAGGTGATATACTCCAAATCAAGGGAATGGTTTCCATGAATGGAGATCCAGTTTTCTGCGTGTTATAGGGAAGACCATTCCTTCTTTCTTACACCATCTTGGCAGGGATTAACAAGATAACAGGGTGAGTTCCAGTCAGTTCTCAGACTCTCTATGCCCTGTGCTTTCCTTCCTCATAGAAGGCTTGTTAAGAAAATATGTGTCTGAAAAATGGCAGTGAAATGTTTTCTTTAACATTCACTTCACCCTTTTCTTTTTTTGGACAGCCAATTTTTTTTTTTTTTTTTAAATAAGAGTTTGACCTTATCTTGACTCAGGTGTAGTAACCACAGACTGGGGAGAGAGTGGGTTTGGGCTCTAGGATGGGCAGAACACCTAAAGAGAAAAGCACAAAAGAGAAAAAAGATTTGATTGGTATCTACGTAGGGATAGTAGACTAGATAAATAGATTTGGATTCCTTCAAGGCGGAGGGAAGAAAACCATAAAGGGTGCTATTCCACACCAGATGACTGCATCTTCCTCAAGAATGCTTATGCTAAACTGCAGAGGCTTGGATGAATGTTACAAGCCAGCAAGTTTGTTACCTTGGGCATCAAGCCTATAACACATAGACCTTTGGAGGATACTTAAGATCAGATCCAAACTATAGCAGTTATTGAAGATTTTATTTATAGCCAACTGGTGAGGGTCTCATTGAGTTGTTTAGTGCCTTGCTTTTGCTGAGGCTGGCTTTGAACTTGCGATCCTCCTGTCTCAGCCTCCCAAGCTGCTGGATTTACAGGAGTGAGCCGCCATGCCTAGCTTGGTCTATGCTTTTTTACATTAGAAATGATTTCTTAAATATTTTAATTTCTAAACATCTCATTTGTGAACCATTTATTTTTTCTATGTATCTCTGCATTTTTGGTGAGTAAATGACAGAGTATACATCTTTGAAAAATCATCTTTTTAAAGTTTTTTTCTTTTTTGGTCTTCTCATTTAAAAAGAAAACACTATGTTCTTGGGGCCAATAATAAAACAGAAAATGTCCACACAAAGTAAGCTCTCCAAATTGTACAATCATAAACACACAAGAAGAATGCTGCTTCACAAGTTAACAAAGAGCCTACCAATTCTATGAAGGAGAGGGAAGTGTAATTGTTCTTGGGATGATGGTGGTGATTTAGGTCCCAGATTTAGAACATGAGTTATCAGAATATTGTTAAGAGCATGCATATGTTAGAAGATCATGCATATGTTAGAAGGCCCATGTGGTTGTCATCTTCTCCTTCTCCTTCTCCTTCCTCTTCTTTTTTTTTTTTGGCAGTGGAGAGTGAATCCAGGAGTGCTCTACCACTGAGTTAAATCCCCAACACTTTTTGTTTTATTTTGAGACAGGGGTCTCACTAAGTTGCCCAGTTGGCTTCAAACTTGTGAACCTCCTGCCTTAGCTGAGATTATAGGCATGAGCCACCACACCCGTTCCTATTACCTTTAACATCTCTTTCCATTTTTTTACACATCTACACATTTTTATGGGATTGAAGCTTTTTCCTCTTTGACATTATGAGTATTTCCTCTATTGACAAATTGTTAATGAAAGTGATTTTTAACAACTGTATTAATATGTGAAATGTAAGTTTTTATTGATCTTTGATCAAAGGCATTTTGTTTGTAAAAGAAATAATTATTTTATTTTTACATTTTTTTTATTGAGAAACCCAAACCTTTCTTGGGAATAATTTCAAATTTACAAAAAAAAAAAAAAAAAAAATTCAAGCATAATACATAGAACATCTGAATAATTATTTATTATCTAGATTCATGCATTATTAACATTTTGCTTAATTTGCTTTATCATTTGTTTTCTCTGTTTCCCCTTCTCTTTCTTTCTCTATATACATATATTTTCTGAGTGATTTGAGAAGAAGTGGCATACATCATAACCTTTACTCCAAATTGTCCCAGATTTGGCCAGTGGGAGCCCCTTCAAGTTACCTTGTGTTTGGGTGGCATATCTTACTAAATTGTTGAGCAACAGCTTAAATTCTGTCACAGAAACACCAAACCTGAGACAGTTCTGGGATCAGCCCTTTCTCCAAGGACTCTTGGCTCCTTTAGAAAATGGCACTAAGGACCAAGACTGGGCACTGTGTGATAATTGCTACTTTTTGCTGGGGGAATGTGCTGGGGACTGAACTCAGGGTCACTCGATCACTGAGCCACATCCCCAGCCCTATTTTGTATTTTATTTAGAGACAGGGTCTCACTGAGTTGCTTAGAACCCCACTTTTGCTGAGGCTGGCTTTGAACTCATGATCCTCCTGCCTCAGTTTCCCAAGCCATTGGGATTTCAGGAGTGTGTACCCAGCTCATTGCTACTTTTGATGTCTTTGCTAATAGGCCTAGGTGAGTTGAGAAATATATATATATTTCTCATATATATGTACACACATATATACACACATGTGCATACACAAATATACAACTGTATGTGTGCACATATTTACATATTTAAACTTTCATATACCTATTATTTACTTTAGAACTCTTGAGTCCATGTCAATACCTGCAACTTAATTCATCCCATTGTGTTCATCTTGCTTTTTTCTTTCATTATCCGTATGTCCCATCTTCCCCATTGAGAACACTGGCTCTTAACAGTATCAAGATAGTCACTAATTTGCTCAATCCCATAGTACATCTAAAATAAGTTCAGAACTACTTCGCCTGTTATCTCTATGAAAACAAGCCTACTAAAAAGGGGTCTGATTTTTTTTTTCTGTTCTCTCCTGATTCTGCACAAGAGTGAGACATATTTATGATTTAATAGTATATTTTCAAATTACTTAGATTGGTTGTCTTTCTTTTTTTCCCTCTTTGGAATAGTATGTTATGTCTTTTTTGTACAGATAAGTAGATATATGTATACTTTGTTATTTCTTCTCTTCACAAAAATGGTAGCATACTAATATGCCCTTTTGCTTTTTCCACTTAAGAAAATTTCATGGAAATTACTTGATATCAATTCATAAAGATCTTCCTTTTTTTCCCCTTTATAACAGCTGCAAAGTGGTCCATCATGAGTATTTATCATAGAATATTTTAAACAACCACTTATGCTTGAACATTTACATAGTTTGCAATGTTTTGCAACAGCAAATAATGTGGCAATGAATAACCTTGTGTAAATGTATTTTTTGGTACTGTTGAATTGTATCTACAGGGTAAATGCTCAGAAGTGAGATTAGTGGGTTGAAGTAAAAGCAAAATAGCTTTGTTGGTTATTGCAAATTCCTTTCTATAGGAGACATATCATTTAGCATTCTCAGTGTATGAGAGTAATTTTTTCCCACACCTTGTCCAACACACTGTAATCATAAGCTTTTGAGTTTTTGCCAAATGGATGAGTGGATTCTTAGTGTTGTTTTTGTCTGTGCTACTCTTTTTATGAGAGGAAGTAAACATTTTTTATTTGTTTAAGGACAATTTTAAAAACTTTTCATTGAATTGTCTGTGGATGTCTTCTGCTGATTTTCCCCCTCATGGGATTTATATATATATATATATATATATATATATAATTAATTAATGTAAATTATAATTTACATTAACTGAAGGCAGAACACCAGAGTCCCTGGTGTGGTTAAGCTATGGATTCTGCTCTCCAGACACTCATAGTTTGTAAACACTACCACAGTGGGAATGAGCACAAGTTCTGTAATCAGATTGCCTGTCTTTGAATGCCACACCTGCCACTTAAGCAGGTTATTTGATCTCCGATGCCTCTGTTTCTCTATCTATAAGATGAGACTAGTAATAGAATTTACCCCTTAGGATTGTTATAAAGGTTAAATGATAACATATATAAAGTATTTTGCACGGTGCCTGGAAGAGTGAACATTCCATAAATGTTAGCTGTTTATAGTCAAGAAATGTTCTCAATCAAGAAAATGCTCTCAATCCATTGTTTGATTTGATCCCATAAAAATGCTGTTAATTGGGCTGGGGTTGTAGCTTAGTGGTACAGCACTTGTCTAGCATGTGTGAGACACTGGATTCAATTTTTAGCACCACATAAAATTAAAATAAAGGTACACTGACAACTAAAAAATTTTTTAAAAATGCTATTAATTGTAAAAAAAAAGGTGAGGATTTTAGAAGTTTAGAAGCATCAGGTCAATCAGTGGTAGAATCATTCATTTATTTACTCATTTGTTCATTCCACGAGTTTTGATTGAGACTCTACTATATACCAGGCATTGTCTAGACACCGGAGATAACCCTGAGCAAGACTGACCTTTGAGCTTCCGAGTTACTCTCTTATCATGGAGGGCTCTGTGTGGAGTTTGGAAAGAGACAAACCCCAAGGAAACCTATTTTGTCTTGTTCATTATTTGTCTCTTCAGAACCTACAACAGAGTCAAGATTTATCTGTTAAATTAACACATGAAAAAATGAATGGTGAAGAAGGAGGCTCAATATATGGTAGAGGCTGAATCAAAAGACTTTGCCAACTATTCTTTTTTTTTTCATTTTTTTTTTTTTTTTTTAGCTACACATGATATTGCAATGATCTTGGCAATTCATACATTTGAATCATTGGGGTATAATTTCTCATTTTTCTAATTGTACAGATTGCAGAATCACATTGATCATAGAGTCACCTATATACATACAGCAATCATAATGTCTATTCTATTCTGCTGCCCTTCCTACCCCCCCTACTTCTCCCCTCCCCTCCCATCATTTCTCTCTATCCAATCTAATGTGACACACTTTTTTTTTCTTTTTCTCATCACAACATCATACATATATTCTGCATAATGATGAGGTTCTCCTTCCATCTTCTGTGCAACTCCCCTTTTCCCTCTTTTTCCCTCCCACCTCTCTTCCCTATTTAGTGGTAGTCTTCTTCTCATGCTCTTCCTCCCTATCCCATTTTGAGTCACTCCCCGTATATCAGAGAAGACATTCGGCATTTGTTTTTTAGGGATTGGCTGCCAACTGAAGAACTTGATTTAATTTGCAGCAGATAGACCACATGATCAAATCTGCATGTAAGAAAACTCAAACTGGAGGCTGTGTGGAGGACCCAAAGGAGGACAACCAGTTTTTACAGTATGTCTAGTGGGAGCTGATGAATCAAGAAGGAGATTCAGGGGATAGAGGAGGTGAACAAAGGAGAAATTCAGAAGTCAGAATTGACTTCACATGGGACTCTTGGGTGTAGAAGAAAGGAGAGAAGGGCTTGGGATGTGGCTCAATCGGTATTGCGCTGGCCTGGCATGCGTGGGGCCCGGGTTCGATCCTCAGCACCACATACAAACAAAGATATTGTGTTCGCTGAAAAACTAAAAAATAAATATTAAAAAAGGTTCTCTCTCTTTCTCTCTCTCTCTCTTAAAAAAAAAAGAAAGGAGAGAAGTCTGGAATAATGTTGATTGAGATTTCACTGTGATAAAAAATCGAGGAGAGATGACTAATGTGGGAAAAATGGAAGAAAACTCTTAAAACATGAACTTGAGGTGTTGGTGGGACCAATGATCATTCTCTTGCCTGCTTGCATTTGGCTTTTTGGAGTTAGGAGCTGTGAATTTGTTGGGGCACTTAGTAGCAACCTATGAGACTAACAGTGTCTAATAGCAGAGAGGACACTAGTTAGGTGACCAACTGGCCAGCAGTGCAACCTTGGGAATCACCCTAACTTTCTCAGGATCGTTGATGGGGTATGCTCAGTGGTACGTTAACTGCTAATAGTGAATGGAAGGTAAAAATATTATCTTTGCATCTTCTCTTATGCCCGAGATGATGCCTTGCACAAAGCAGACTGGACAATATTAAATAGATATCACATAGGAGATGGATGAAAGAAAACACTTCATCAGACAAGTAGCTGCTTAGACTTCTCCAGGAATCAGAAGGAGCTCTCAATCTCTTCCCTTAGTGGTAAAGACAGAAAACAGATGATTAAACAATCCCCAACAGCCCAAGAAAAGTCCCTCTATAATGATCCCCTGCAAGCTTCTATGATATCAATGTTTTTCTAAAGGTCATGCAGGATGAAAGGCTGTGAGCTTCAGATTATGAGAAGACCTGAACAAGGCATTTATTTGAATACGTGGACACCTGTTTTTACCCAGAGAAAAGGAGTTTCTAATGAAGCTGAGGATGTGGTAAAAATCCAAGAGAATAGAGACCATGTTTCGCAGACGCTACCACAGGTTGACAATTATTTCAAAAAGTCACCTGAACTTTCTATAGGATGTCACTGGATCCCCACAAGAAGGTTCATCACAGTTCAGAAAGGACCTACTACAATTCATTATCTGATCAGAGTGCTTTCTGGTTTGCCCCTGCAGAGTGCCAAGAACAGGAGGGTAAGGTTATGGTACGCGCAGTTAAGAAGACAGAGGAGAATCTCTTAAGTAATGGGGAGATGGGAAGCTAGTGCAAACAAACTGTATGATGGTGGTAGGAGAGGAAACAACAGTACGGACTTGCACGGGTGACGAAAAGATAAAAAGAAGAGCACAAGCAACAATTTGCTGGGTGAAGAGGGCGACAAGGGGAACAGCTGCGGAGGCGGTCGTGGGAATGGAAAGGCGAGAAGGAAAGGGGTGTGAACGCAACCTCACGTGCAGGGCACGAACCAACACTAGAGATGTAAATAGAATTGGGGAACTGAATTGGGAAGGAAGAACTTAGTCCTCAGAGATGCCTTATCGGTTTACACAATCCAGCCCAGAGCTAAGGGGGTGTGGTAGGTAGCTCAGAAAGGTGGGCGTGTTAGACCGCGGCGAGGGCGGTGGCGCGCCCCCATTCCTGCCAGAAACGCTGGGCGGAGAAATCCCCGTCGCACGTCTGCGAGGCGGAGGCGGAGTGAGGGAGCGGATGGGCGGGACGGGGGCGGGGGCAGCACAGGGAGGCGCTGGCTGAGGGCGGCGCTAGGACCCGCCGGCCGCCACGCCGGCTCCCGGGAGGTTGATAAAGCGGCGGCGGCGTTTGACGTCAGTGGGGAGTTAATTTTAAATCTGTACAAGATGGCGGAGAGGGACGAGGCAGCGCGAAGGCAGCAGCCGCACCAGGGGCTGAGGCGCCGGCGGCGGACCAGCGACCCTAGCGCCGGGGTTAACCACGTCTCGTCCACGACCTCCCTAGGTACGGCCTGGCAGGACAGAGCCCGCAGGGCTCGTGTAGAAGGAGGCGGCCGGCAGCTCGGGCTCGCGGGCACCGGCCGCAGGCGGCGGGGTCGGAGTCCTGGGCTGGCTCCGCGTCGTCCTCCCGCCGCCGCGTCTGCCCGCCGGCCTAGCCCAGCCGCGCCCGTGCTCTGCCGCGCGCGGCCTGAGAGCGGCGCGCGGTTCTCGCAGCTCTTGCAGCTGTCGGGTGAACGGGCGGCATG
>NW_025999977.1:30781209-30836194 GCF_001458135.2 Marmota marmota marmota
GGGGGCGGCCTTGAGCCAGGGTTGCGGGCTGGGACTCGGGGAGGTCGGCGGCGCCGCCGCGCAGTCCTTCGATCTCGGGCGCGGCGAGGCGACCCGTCACCTGGAGGGCACTCTCTGCCCTCTGGGCTTCGCGCGGACAGAGAACGAGGGGCGGCCGGGGCGTGATGGGCCCCTTCGGGGAGAAGGACGTGAGGAGAGCGGACACCTCGCTGCCAGGTCGGAAGGCTCTCCCGACACTCTTCTGAAGTGAACCGCAGTCTGCAGGCCGGGGTTGTGCTTGGGCTCGCGTTCAGGGGCGGCGGGAGGGGGGGGCCCTCAGTCCCCGACCCATTTGAGCGAGTTGCGCGTGGCAAGGGTCTCAAGTCTAGATTTAGGTGTCAAACTGGTGTTTTGAGCCTAGGGTTCCTAGTCACTTGGATCAGACTGAAAGTGTGGTGTTAAGTCACCTGATCCTTCGTTCCCCGGTTTTGCTGAATGTGAGCTCCTACTGTACGTGTAAAGGCGCCCCTGCCCCCTCGAAGGCGCAGTTGCGTTGGCAGCACGATGTTGTGTGTTTCTCTCACTCATAGCACCCCTATTTTTAGGAGTTTAGCATTTGATCTTTCACTGTGGTGTGAATTAAACGTTTGGAATCCTGATTGAGAATTTTGATGTTACTTAAAGGCATAAAGTTTCTCAACGGCTTATAAATAGTAAAAGCCTAGAGTTAAGTACGTCGAGCTAAGGTAAGAGTATATTAAATATACTGAATGTGAGCACGTGCTTTCTGATTTTTTTTCACAATCTGATAAAAGTTTTACTGGATGAAATTTAAAACATTTGAATTAAATATTAAACACAGGTATTCACTTTACTTTGTTATTTTTGTGGTATTGAGAATTGTACCCTGGGGCACTCTACCTTTGAGGGCTATCCCCGACCCCTCCACACCTCTTTGTCTTGATTTTAANAAGACAAAGAACAACTAACCCCCCCCCCCCCTTTTTAAAGTGTGGTGGTATTCTGATTTTGTAGCCATTTTGAGATTTCAAAAGCCAGGTGTGTTACTTACTTTCTAGAAAATTTGTCATTGATAGATGTGAACATAGAATAACTGAACTTGATCCTACAATAAATCCATTACTCAACTAAGTTTCTTCCACCCTAACTGTCCTTTGCCATTCACCATACAGAAGAACAGTTGAGGGCTTTCTCTATAGTTTTAAAAGTGTTTAGCCAGAAGGAAATGCCAACCAGAAAATACAGTGGCAACAGGGTAATTTTTGGGACTTTATAAAACACTTTAAAATCTTGTCTTGATTTTATTTCTTAAAACCTTTCTGTGAAGGAATTCTGTTATTCTCATTGAAGAGAGTGAATGTGATTTCTCCACAGTCTCAGAAACTACTGAGGCACTCTTAACAGACTTGGAGGAGGCTAGGGGTCCCACATACATTGGACATTATCACATATAACTAGGAATGACCAGGCTTTGTTGAATAAACAAAATTTGAAAGCATAAACTAATGAAGGAGAGAGAAGATTGGGCCATTTAAAAAGGAATGAGAAGGCAAGTCACCAAGTGGACTAGGAAATTTTAAAGTAGAAAGGGAAAAGGTAGATATGAAAGAGAGTAGAACAATTGGTGAAGAAAGTATAACAGTTCTGCTCATTATTGAGTAGCATGAAATGGCTGGAAGTGCAAAGCCAAAGTAACCATTTTGCAAATGATTTTTTTAAGTTATTGGTAAATATATCTTTATGTGCTTTGGTGTACACATATATTGTGGATAGAATTGTAACACTGCGTGTCAGCAGCCATCTTCACTACTTTGGAAAAAAATGGCTATACAGTAACTAGATGGGCAGATGATAGCTACTAGAAACAATGCTGAAATCATGAAAGACTCATTTAAACATCCTTTGTTTTCCCAAAGAGAAACTGTGCTCTTTAGACTTACTTGAATTTGGTCTTCTGGTCAGTATACATACAATCTAGGTAATTCCTTTGCTAAACTACTAGCTTAATAAAACTTATTCATACAACTTGTGTCTCTATGATTGACATCAGTTAGTGATTAGCTGGATATCCTGTTAGCTAGTAATTCTAATAACTAGTTGGAGAAATATGTAATTGATGAAAGATGCATAGCTCGGGTCTCTAGTACATTTCATCTTTCCCTGCAAAATGCTGATATGGTAGCAATGTTTCTTTAATCATAGAGAAGAAAATGTGGTGGAAGAAGAACAAGGAGTCATAAGCTGAGTGACTTAAGCTCTCTAAGCTTTGAAGCCCTCATATATAGTAGTAATGATAATTTCATAACAAGGCTATTGTGGGAAGCAGATGATAGGGTACAAGTGTTTGTAATACTTTACAGTTTGTAAAGCTGTGTATAAGACATAGTAACATGTAAGAATGTGCCAGTTTCACTACTTGTTCTATTATGTGTAAAGTACATTTGCAATCAAAAGTTATAATTTTTTTCTTTAATGTGTAAGGAGGTTTAGTTTGGACAAGGGTGGGGGAAAGTTTTTAACTTTATCTGTGAAATGTGGATAATATGTTCATTATAGGGTTATTTTGAGTATTAAATGTGGCAAAACTGCTTAACCCTGTGCCAAATATTCTTTTGGAAGTAGTTATAATGTTTGATTATTTGAGACTTTGAACTTAAATTAATTTTTAAAATAGATGATTTGTGACTTGGAAGGCCTTTTCAGTTTTAAAAATAAAATATAAGTAAATATAAGTATACATATTTCTTAACTCTTCATTTCAGTAAGCATGCGTTTTAGAGACTCAATCATGTGACAAGGTCACCTTCTGGAATTATTTCAATTACAGAATTCAGTATGAGTTCATTTCTTAGCTTAAGGTCATGGCAGTTTCCAAATATTGGCTTTTCAAACAGTGATCTGCAAAATCTACTTCAGCCTGTCATATACAAGGAATGCCTAAAAAATGATTGATTTAAAACCACATTAAACAGTGACTTCCAATTCATTTAATCCTTTTTGGTAGAGTCATGGACAGCAATTAGAACTGTATCCTTAACATTTAAAAAAACTTTTTTATTTTTTGGGGGTGGGTACCAGGGATTGAATCCCTGGATACTCTACCACTGAGTTATATCCCCAGCCCTTTTCCTTTTATTTGAAACAGGGTCTTGCTTCATTTCCTAGACTGACCTTGATTTTGTGATCCTTCTGCCTTAGCCTCCAGATTCATTGGGATTAGGGATGTGTACACATCACCATACCCAGCAAGACTTGAATTTTAATTTTAGGACTATTGTGTTTATCTGTAACATTTGTGCCTTCCTGATGGTTAATATCTACCCTATTAAATTTATAGGTCTTTCCTTTTCCTTCCTTTTTTGGGGGTGTTGGGGGGAGGCACTGGAGATTGAGCCCAGGGGTGCTTTACCATTGGGCTACATCCCCAACTCTTTTTTTTTTTTGAGAAAGGGTCTCACTAAGTGCCGCAGTCCGGCTGCAGCAAAATAATCGGGGGGTGACGAATAACTTCTGTACGTTGATACAGCAGGAGTGGGAGCCGTTTATTGCAGGACAGGAGCAGTATTTATACATTCCACAGAGCTTATCTAATTAGCATAAACTAGATACATCAGTCAACCAATCAGGAATCTCTACACCTAATGGCTCGGTTTTGTTACTTCTCAAACCACTCCCTCTGACATTTTGCCAGGCACCATCCAGACTTGTTTACGAACTTTAACATTCCCCTGGCAAAATGCCAGGTGTTATTTTGACTTGTTTACAGACTCTAACAACTAAGTTGCCTATGCTGACTTTGAATTTGTGATCCTCCTGCCTCAGCCTCCAGATTTGCTGGGATTACAGGTCTGTACCACCCTACAAACTGCTTCTCCTCCCCCAACTCCCTCCTGTCCTCTTTTCCCTTTCTTGTCTCTTCCCTCTCTTTTTTCTTCATTAAAGAGGTATTATCTATTTAGGCACTTTAGAAACTCTAAAGCATTCTATATAGAAATTCTTGAAAGAGGAAAAATTTACACATAAGCTGTGCAAATTTTCACCATTCTAATACACAGATCAATGAGAAAAAAAGTTGGATTAAATTCACTTTTATAAAAATGGGAGGACTTTATTTTGAATGACAAGTTGGAGAGAAGTTTTTTTTTGCAGAAAATCACCCTTGTTCTTAGATTTTTTTTTGAAGACAGTTATTGATAAAAATTTCATAAATTGCTGTTGTATTTTCATCAGCCTTTTTATTTCTTAATAGATATGACAGTGTGGACTGGCTATGTGGAACTTTTTGTATAGAATTGAGAGGCAGAAAAATGGCAGGGTACTTGGATGTTGTTTCTCAAAAAGTAGCTAAACTTTGAAGTATGCTAGAAATTGAGAAGGTTGAATGATATGGCTGGTGCTAAATGTTTTTTACAAGTGGATATTATGATAGAAATTTGTCATGTATAAGTTGTAGCAAAACATGTTACTGAACAGGATGATCATAGATTTTTAAGCTTACTGTGTGTAAAATGGTAGCTCATGGTCCTAGCTTTTAACTTTTTAAAATTTTAAAAACAGCAAATCTTGCTGGTGTGATGGTGCACACTTGTAATCCCAGTGACTCAATTGGGAGGCAGAGGTAAGAGGATTGATTACAAGTTCAAAGCCAGCCTCAGCAACTTAGTGAAGCCCTGAGCACCCTAGTGAGACCCTGTCTCAAAATAAAAAATAAAAAATAAAAAAAGAGGTGGGCATGTGGCTCATGATAGGGTAAAGCGCCCCTGGATTCAATCCCTGGTATTAAAAAATAAATGAATAAATCTTGGAAAACACTTTGAAAAATACAAATAAAGAAAAAGAAGAAAATAAAAATACCTGTTAACGGTAACTAACCACTGCTAGTATTTTAGTGAATATGTTTTAGTTTATGTTCTTTTAAAAAGGAATAATTTAATTTTTCCTAAATTGAGACCTCATTGTGATTGTTGTAATCTGCTTTTTTGTTTCATATTTTCCCATATGATTAAATAATCCCTACAATATGATTTTTTTTTTTTTAATGGTGATGTAGTACTACTTAGCTAATTCTCTTTTTGGAGATGGGGCTATTTCTTGTGAATAATGTTGGCTAAATGTCTTTGCAGATAAATCACGGCCTTTAGGATAGATTCTTAAAAGTAGATGACTGGGTCAAATGGCATGTACACTTTTAAGATTGAAGCTATCCCTGGCCAAATCCATTCACAAAGGTTACACCTTTTCTTTCTCCAGTAGGGTAAGGTTTGTGTTTGTTTACAAATGTCTTTGTTCACAATGGGTTTTAGTTAAAAATAAATGCCTGTAATTCTAGGTACTCTGAGGCTGAGGCAGGAGGGTCTCAAGTTCCAGGCCAGCCTCAATGACTTAGTGGGAACTTCTGCAATTTAATTAACCCTGTCTAAAAAGGGCTGGGTATGTAGCTCAGTGGTAAAGCGACTCCAGTTCAATCTCCAGTACCAAGAAAGGGGGGAAAATAGGCCAACACATAAGTAAAAATGAGCATTTTACTGTTTTAATTTGTAATATGTACATATATATTTTTGGTGGTACTGGGAATTGAACCCAGGGCCTTATGCATGCTTGGTAAACATTCTAGCCCTTTTTATTTTTTATTTTGAATAGAGTCTCCCTAAGTTGCTCAGGCTGTCCTTGTACTTGTGAGACTTCTGCTTCAGCTTCTGGAGTTGCTTGAATTACAGCTGTGTGCCACAGTGCCTGACTGATTTGTATTTCTTTTTGCAATTGATGTTGAAATATTGATATCACAATTGAAATATGAATTCTTTTTATTAATTGCTTCTTTGACCATCTCTCAGTTTCTTTTATTTTAAAATCCCTTTTGTATGTAATAAATTATTTTTTATAATTGCCTTTTAATTTTATATTTTTTTGGTAAGGATAGTATATTTTTAAAAAATTAAAATAATTTCTTTCACATGAATATATTTCTTAAATTGGCAACTTTTGAAATACTGACTTTAGTGCCAACCTCCTCTTTAGGTATGCTGTTGGAGTGCTTTGTTTTTTTACTGTTCTAAATTCTTTGTGAAATATTGATTACTTGTGCCTGTCTCTTAATTGCTAGACTATGGGCATCTGCTTTAGTGCCCAGAATTGTGGTAGAAGAAAATAGTGGATAGGTTCAGCTCTGTTTAACCATCAAGCTTCAGTTTTTTTTTTCTCCCCAATGTCATTTTAAACATTTATTTTTTTAAATTTGTTATTAGTTATACATGATAGAAGAATGCATTTTGACACATAGTACACAAATGAAGCACAATTTCTCATTCCTCTGGCTGTACATGGTGCAGAGTCATACCAATAGTGTAAGCTTCAATTTTGTAACTTAAAAAACTTACTTTAGAAGTTTAAGATTAAAATATAATGCCTTAAAAACATTTGGCATGTACTGAGTGTTCAAAGTTATGCTTTTTGTGGATAAGGGGGAACATGAAAGGAATGGGATTAGTTTTCTTTTGGGATAGAGAAGGGGTGGGTTGGGGCAGGCAAATTGAAGACCATACTTGGGCAGAACTTTTTTTTTTCCTTTTATGCTGTTATTTGACGTTTCATATCTACCTTATAAGCAAGGTTTTTCAGTTGCTTGTGAATACCAGCATAGAAAAGTATAGAGATCCCTGCTTCAAGCTTTCATGTAAATGGGAGATCAGGGAGACCTTAGCATACTTGTGAGTTAAGTTTATAATTTCAGAAGTAGAATTACTGCGAGTGTTGGTGAAGGAAATTCATGGAGAAGAATTATTCGATAAAAAGAAAAATTATTCGATATGTTGGTAACCTTACAAAATTAATTTAAGCACTTGTCCCTGATTTTAAAGAATTTTCAGTCTAAAAAGGATGCTTAACAAGTATTTAAAAACATAATTAGAGGTAACTGGAAGAACAAATAGTGTTAGAACATGTTTAATTAAAAAAAAGGAATATGGGGCTGTTTTTCTGTAGCCAAATAGAGCAAAGAATTGATTTAAATGACTGGATAGTTCCTGGAAAAGCTGTCTGAGTAGCCCAAAATGTGACTTAAAACAGCAGAGTTGTGTTCCCCTTTCCCTCTGTTTTTGAGCTTATGTGTTTATTTACCACAAAGAATTCTAACACATGTACCCTAAAATTGTCTAACTAGAGAAGGGACAAAAGGAGAGTGTAGTGGGAAACTCTCACTTTCCTATTCCTTTGTTTTTTCAAATTAGTCACATTTTATCTGGTTGGAGGGATGTTTATTTGTTTTTGGCACCATTCCCTTCTTTTTACAGCTGCTCTTGTAGTAGGAATTTTGCGACAAGTCTGGAATTTGAATACTTTCTTTTTTTAAACTGCTGCTATAACAGTTATCTGAGGTAGAGAGATGTAGCAAAATGGAATTTAGTGTCTTATTTTCCATGGTCTTGGCAAATGCCTTTTTGAAATTTGTCATGATAACCCTGTTCTAAATTTGTGTGTGTGTGTGTGTGTGTGTGAGAGAGAGAGAGAGAGAGAGAGAGAGAGAGAAAGAGAGAGAGAGAGAGGGTTGGGGGGCAAGCAGGGGGAGATTCTCTTGGTTTTCACAATTTTCCTCTTACCTGTCTGCTTTAACTTCTACAAAGCTAATTTTAGAGCCAAAATGGGAATGATTAAACTATTTGCCTGCGTTGAGGAAACCTACTCTGGTTTTGATGGATTCTTGATCTGTGTGTGACAAAACCTTGGATTCACTGTGCGAAAAATACTTTTGGAAATGGAAATGGAGTACTTTGTCACTTAATAAAGAAAAGAAAATGTCCCTTATGAAAAATATGGAATAGTTTATTATTATCTGTTGTCTAGGCCAAAAGATGGATGTTTAAGAACTAGCTTTTGCATACATCTTTTCCCATTTTTATTGTCAGCTTGACTTTGGGCTTCTCATGTCTAGGCTCTTCAAATTGCCTTTTATCTGATCTCCCTGTTCTTAGTTCGTTACACTTCTTACTCATTACTTTTAGTTTATCTCTGCAACATAGGTTTAGTCCTGTCTCTGCTCCAGAATTTTCAGTAGCCCTCTCCTCAGAGATAATGTTTAGCATTCTTAGCCTGTATTTAAGGTTAGCCTTAACCTGATGTCCAGGGCCCGAGAAATGCAGCCATCTCCAGGATGTCTTCATTAATGGCTCTAGTTTACGTAATCCTATATAGTATGGCTTTTGTTTTACTCAGTTAGATTTTCTTTCTACTATCCTTTTATACATTTTTGTGTTAGAACCTCTAGAGTAAGGGTATTATTGGTGAATTGTGCTTTTAGTATCTAGTATGATTCTATGTTTTCTAATTATTAGTCTGAAGTAGGTAGGGTGGGGGGCCTTCTGCAGTAGTAGTTGTACTGAATATGAAACAATGAGTTGTAAAATATGTGCAGATATTGCCAAGGGCAAATATCCTTTTATTGCATCTTAAAGATCTGCAATTTAAAACTTGCCCTTCTAGAAAATTTATGAAGAAAAAACTTGTGTTCCCAATGTTGGAACTTGTATAAATGATTTGTTGGCTATATAAATGATTGAGTTTAGACATGGAAGTTTTGGAAAAAATAGCGGTGTGCCAAAAATTTGTTATAAAAATGAGAGCATCCTTTTTATGTAAACATATTTAATTTTTGGTAATCTTTTTATTTTTCCAGGTTTCTAGAAATCCTAACCACATAAGAATTCAGATCTGATTGTATTCATCAGATATGCTCCTTTAATAATGCAGGTAGACATTGACCGAGTTTATTCAACTGATATTTTCTTTTAGTAATAAAGGTGGAGTTTGGCATAGTTGTGAGATGATAGATTTGATAATCACAAAGACCTGGCTGAGCATCCTTACTTGACTACATACAAAGTTTGTATTCTTGCAGATTATTTAATTTGAGCCTCACTCAGTGTCCTCCTTTATGAAAACAAGGAAATTTGTAACTACCCCACAAAGTGATTTTGAAGATTAAAAAGATAATACATGGTATAAGCACAAAGTAGACACTCTTAAGTGTTTTCCTCTCTTCTGTAGTAAAAAAAATATACCACCTAAAATTATTTCCCGCTGGGCACAGTGGCACAGCCTGTAATCCCAGTGGCTGAGACAGGAAGATCCTGTATGAGTTCAAAGCCAGCCTCAGCAAAAGTGAGGTGCTAAGCAACTCAGTGAGTCTGTGTCTCTAAATAAAATACAAAATAGGGTTGGGATGTGGTTCAGTGCCCCTGAGTTCAATCCCTAGTACTCCCCCCACACAAAAAAAATAATAATTCACATGGTAAATTATTTTGAGTGATGAGAAAGAAATTAATAATGTTTTCCTTTCTTCTCCCAGATGTGTACCTCATTCACTTTTTCCGCTCAAATGTTTCCTTATTGGAGAAGGTATTGCTGATTACTCTTAGAAAATAGCAATACCCTGTTCTGTTTCTCTTAACCCATTTGTATTTCTCTGTGCTACTTAACACTAGCAGGCATTGTTTGTGTGTTCTATTTCTCCATCTTTAGAATGTAAGTACCTAAGAGCAAGATTTTTATTTTTATTTTTATTTTTTGCTAGTGAATCTTCAGTTCCTAGAACCATGTTGTAGGTATTCAGTGACTGCTTATAGAAGGAATAAAGGCTTATGTTCCTCCAATTCTAATTCTTTCATCCTGCACATCAGAATTACTTTGGCGGTTGTTACTGGATGCTTGTTAAAAATGTAGATTGGGCCCCATGTCTGATGAGCAGAACCAAATTCTGAAGGTGAGATACAAGAGTCTATATTCTGAGCAAGCCCTTGGATGGTTCTTAAACTTTAGTATGCGTGGCACTCATTGTTTTACCCTGTGGTTATGGCTAATTAAATACTGATACTATAACTCAGTTGTAGACCATTTATAACTAAATTACAATGGGTTGACAATTCTGGAGCAAGAAGACCTCCTCTGTTAATGAAGGGTTATGTGTATCTGTAGTTCTGATTATTTTGATTACTCTAGTTATTGTCCAATAGTCCAGTTTTATCTGGAATGTTAGGGATCTAGAAATCTCAAATACTAGAAGTTAGGAAACTCACTTTTTCCAAACAAAAACAAACCCTTTAATCCTACTTATATTCTGTACTTGTCTATTTTTACTCATAGTAGATGAGCTAGTATTAGGATTCATTTTAAATGTTGTTTTCATTAAAAAATGTGGTCTGAAAATGGAAGTATTAGGGAACAAAATTAACCAAAGTATATTGTTATATTATGTGCATGTACAAATATGTCACAATGAATCTTACTATTTTGTATAACTATAAGGCACCAATAAAACAAAAATTTGGAGGGGGGAAAAGCAGCTCCCAACCAAGAGAATAAAAAAAAAGACTTGTAGGGACTCATTTGACTGTTTTGAGCCTCCTTACTTTATCTGTTTATGCCACTGGGGAACAATGAGTGATATTTATATAAATTATCCTTTAATATTGAATAACATGAAAAGGCAGTTTTAAAATAGCATTGTGGGCTTAATATAAAGTAGAAATCGTGATGTATGTACTACATTTTAGCTATAGAATTTTGAAGAATTTTTTTAAAAAACTCTTTTGAATCTTCCTCCATCTGAAATTGGGATGATAGCTAGGTCACAGGGTTGTTGAGGATTACACTCACAGGGTGAAAGTCATTGAGTCTGTGACTGTAAGTTCACTCTTTGGGGAAGTAAATTCTGAGACAGTATGTTTCATTAAAAACAATTGTAATATGCTTCAAATTTACAAACGTGACAGATAAAGATACAGTAGAGCTCAGGTTCCTATTGCATACAACTTATTACATATTTGCCATATCAGTTTTGAATCCTTTTTTGAGGGGAGTGGGTACCAGAGATTGAACACAGGGGCATTCAACCATTGAGTCTCATCCCCAGCCCTATTTTGTATTTTATTTAGAGACAGGGTCTCCCTGAGTTGCTTAGTGCCTCACTTGTGCTGAGGCTGGCTTTGAACTTGCCATCCTCCTGTCTCAGCCTCCAGAACTGCTGGTATTACAGGCATGTGCCACTGTGTGTGGCTTGAATCCCTTTTAAGAGAGAAATAGGACAGTTAAGGAATTCACGCAATACCTTTTTATATACATACCTATCCTGAACATGGCATATATTTCTGGTTTTTAAATAGTTTTATGATGTGTATGTGTGTTTCATAAATAATAGATATAAAAATTTTTGTGTTTAAAAAATCATAGTAAGTGGCTGAAATCATGTATTCTTTTGTGGCTTGATTTGTTTTTTCATTAAATATTGATTTATATCAATATTTAGATTTTACTTATTAATTTCAATTTTCTGACTTACGGTTTATCCATGGGTATTTAGGTTGTGCTGTTTTATTTCTTTCTTCCTTTTTAAAGGTTTTAATCTAGCCCCTTTTTTTTTTTTTTGGTTGTTGATAGACCTTTGTTTTATTTATTTATATGTATGTGGTGCCGAGAATTGAACCCAGTGCCTCACACATGCCAGGCAAGTGCTCTACTGCTGAGCCCCAGCCCCAGCCCTAGCCCTCTTCCTTTTTTTTTTTTTTTTTTTAATACTTCAGTGAACAAGAAATCATGTTTCTCTTACATATTTGTGCAGGAATTCCTCTAGGATATATAAAAAATAACTTCCTTAAAAATATTAAACTATGGGCTGGGGATGTGGCTCAAGCGGTAGCACGCTCGTCTGGCATGCGTGCGGCCCGGGTTCGATCCTCAGCACCACATACAAACAAAGATGTTGTGTTCGCCAAAAACTGAAAAATAAATATTGAAATTCTCTCTCTCTCTCTAAAAAAAAAAAAAAGAATGCTTTAAAAAAAAAATATTAAACTAAAAAGTTCCATTGTTTTACTCTCACTTTGGGCAACAGAATAAAATTATATTACTTTCCCACTTCCCCCAAAATACCTGAGAGCAGATGTAGGACCCTTTTTATTTCTTGAGATTTTCTGTAAGACTTCTCTTTGGAAGAAAATGGAGAACTACTTTAGTGAGAGGATTTGGAGAACCTAAATAGAATGTTGCTGAATTTTTGTGCTGTTGCCTAGAGTCCTCTGAACCATCACTTATTCTAGCATCTCTTAAATAGTCAACAGAGTTGACTTCATGAACTGCAACCTTACTTCATATATCTTTTAAATTAACTTTTGTATTTTCTTTAAAGTACACTTATATTCAAGTGTGTGCTTTAAAGAACTGGTTAATATTTGATGGCAAGCTTTGGGAAAATTGCTTTTGAGCTAACATATTTATAATCTATTTTACATTTTTTCTTCATCTATTTAGATAAATACATAAAAGCATTTTTTTTTTTTATGCCGTAGTTTTCTTTAAGTTGGAACAGCAAAAATTGTGAGACATCAGTGCTGGTTACTATGGAAACGTTAGATTTCAAGTATAAAATAATATATGAATCTTACAGGAAAAACAACTCTTTTTTTTCCTGATTCAATAGTAATGGAGGAAAGAGATGAACTATATTATAGCCTCTTGAGAGCATTTTTAAAAGCATGGGTGTTTTAGGACAACCTGTTGTTGGCCAAAGAGGCAAGACTAGTGGGGAAAAGTATGATAACTGACATTGTTAATAGGTTCATCTCTGGAGTCTTCAGAGTTTTTGTTTTTGCAGGTTGTTATTTTATAGGTCCAGTTTTGTATGAGAGAAATTTAACTTGATAAATTCCTACTGACATTATTTTATGAGAGAAAATTATGGATTAAAACTTTCTTATAGTTCCTGATTGGCTAATAGCTGCTTCTGTCTTACTGAAGTACATGTTATGCTTTGTCAGTATTTCTGTTCCAAACTGCATTATCCTGGGAGGCAAGGCCCAGTATTGTCATAAAAGCTCACCCATGTGACTAATGATCACTTTTGACCTTTAGTTTTCAACCCTAGTTTTGTATCATAACATTTTATAACATTTTCTCCATCTATTTTTAAAAAATATTTATTTATTTTTAGTTGTAGTTGGGTACAATACCTTTATTTATTCATTTTTATGTGGTGCTGAGAATCGATCCCAGGGCCTCGCACATGCTAGGCAAGCTCTGTACCACTGAGCCACAATCCCAGCCCCTTCTATTTTTTTTTAAGTAGTGATAGTTTTACGTACCCTGTCTCTTACACAAGAATCCCCAATAGGTAGTATGAAATGTTAGTTGTATCAAGAGTGTGTGTGTGTGTGTGTGTGTACGCACATCTTAGGATGGATAGAATGTTATAATTTAGCTTGATTTTTTTTTTTTTTTCCCTTCCTGAACACTTTGCTTTAGCATCATTAGGCTACATGAAATAAAACTAAATGTATGGCATTTACACACTAAATAACCTGTAAAATATTGTGACCCTTGTTATTCTATACATGTTCTGAGGACCAGGAGTGTAGTGTTGGCATCATTTTGGAGTTAGCTAGAAATGCAGTTTCAAGCTGCACCCCAGATTTAAGGAGTCCAAATATACAGTTTTCAGAAGATCTTCAGTTGAGAAGATCTTATTTATATTAAAATTTTGATTATATTAAAATTATATTATATTATACATTTTATATTATATTATATTAAAATCCTGGCCCAGCTCCTCCTCCCTACCCCCTGTAGTGGTTGAGTTGTGTTTACTTTAGAATGAGTGAATAGGCTGCATGATCTCTAAATTCTTGGTGAGTGATATATTTAATTTTAAGTATTGAGGCTAATTTTTGAGCATGTGTACTAGAACTTGAATGTATGCCTTGTGCATCTTGATATGGTGTATATTCTAGGGAGCATTCTGACATTCTATTGATGCATAAAACACTTGTAGAACTTAGAAAATGCCCTTTGTCCCCATTATGAAAAAATACCTCCAGAGTTTTTTAAGAAATTAAGTTATTAGTAACTTCATAATCACTTTTTGTTTTTTAACCAAAATATCTAGGCATGTTCAGGTACTGTATTCACAGTAATTCATCCAGAAAAAAAGGATTTGTCAGCATTGGAGACATTGAAATTGTTTTTAAGTCCCTATATTCAGGTTATGAAAAAATATTTTAAATTAAATTTAGTGAAAGAATTGGAAGACAGCTTCAGTTTTTAATTACATTGGTATAACTTTCATGGGCAATTATCCTAGAAGCAGACAATACACCTATAAAATATTGTGACCCTTAGAATGTTTTTGTTCTTGAAGGTGATTGATAAATTGGTTGTATTGCTTTAATTCTTGTGTTTGATAAATGAAAGAGGTAAGAAGAATAGATCACATCTGATTTTTAAAAAATCTGTCTGTTGAGATGTAATTTATATAAAACTCACTGATTTGGGAGCACAATTTGAATTTTGACATATTTGTAGTTTGACCTTTTCTACAGTTGTGATACAGAATATTTCCAGTACCTCAAAACATTCTGTAATGTCCTTTCATAGTCAGTTTTTTCTTTACCCTTGCTCCTGATAACTACTGATCTGTTTTCTGTCAGTGTAGTCTATACTTTCTCTAGAATTCGACATAAATGGAATCATACGGTACAATATTGTGTGTGTGTGTCTCTATGTGAGGCTTCTTTCACTTAGCATGTGACTTTTAGATTTACCTGTTTTTGTGGGTGTATACACACGTATAAAATTCTTTTCATTACTTTTAGATTTACCTGTTTTTGTGGGTGTATACACACGTATAAAATTCTTTTCATTTCTATTATGAATTTAACACATTTATTCATTTTCTAGTAAATGAACAAATGTTTGGGTTGTTGCCAGTTTTGGACTCTGACAGATAAATCAGCTATAAGCGTTTGTGTTCAAGTCTTTTGTTGTCATATGTTCCAAGGGTGATTACTGGTTGTTTTTCAGGCGAGCGCGCTACCGCTTGAGCCACATCTCTAGCCCTATACTGGTTGTTTTTCAAATGTTTAATTTTTAGAAGGTTTTGCCAAAAAGTTTTTTTGAAGTTAACTGTATCATTTTACACTTCTGCCAGAAATATATATGATGGCCGTGTTTTCTTGAAATGTCTCTTACTCCATTCTTTTGTTGGTCTTGTGTATTTTAGCCATTTTAGAGGGTGTGTAGTAATATCTTACTGTGGTAATAATTTATATTTCCCTAGCATCTAATGGTGTTGAGTATATTTTCATGTGCATGTTTGCTATTGATATATTTTCTTTGAAATGTCTGTTAAAAATCCCTTGCCTATTTAAAAATGGAATGGTTCTTATTTAATTCTAATAGTTCTTTATATATCCTGAATACTAGAGTTTTGAAAAAAAAATATTTGTAGATGGACACAATACCTTTATTTTATGTATTTATAGGTGGTGCTGAGGATTGAACCCAGTGGCTCATATGTGCTAGGCAAGCACTGTGCCACTGAGCTATAACCCTAACCCCCTGAATACTAGATTTTGATTAAGGGTTTTGTTATGTGTTCACGAGGGGTATTGATTTATAGTTTTGTTTTCTTGCAATGTCTATCTGTGGTTTTGGTATTAGTAATAATACTGACTTATAAAGTGAATTGTGAAACATTCTCCTCTCTCCCCTTTTTTTCTATAAGGCTTTGTAGAATTGGTATCATTCTAACTTAAGTGTTTGATAGAATACACTAATGAAAGTCATCTGGGCTTAGAGTTTTCATTGTAGGGTGTCAAGTGGATTTGATTTTGAAGCTGATTCTTTTCAGTCTTCCATACTAGTAAATGAGTACCTTCTTTTAATCAGTCACCTAATAATGAATCTCTTAGGGTAGAGTTCCTCCTTCCAGAATATAGGAGAAAGTAATTACCGTGTGTTTAGAACTATATTTTTGAGTAATATGTTAAGGGGTATGGTGGAGTAAATACAGAATTTTGTAATCACACGTCTTGTATATTTTGAAAACATATTTGGCCTTTTGTTGGTACCCTTTCCCCAACCCCTTTGCTTTTGTAATTTATTTGTTCAGGTTTCTTCAGTGGAATTACCTATATTTTGGATATTTCTGTAGGGATGTTTAACATGTTTTTCTGCCTCCTGTATTTCCTTCCTTCAGGTTAGAGCTAGAACTTTGATCAGATTTAGGTTTCTTGAAAATTTTTTCCACCAATACATCTTGCTATGCTTCTTGATGTATCATATCAGGAATATGCAGTGTCTGATTTTCTGTTTGTCATGTTAGGATTGATTCAGGGGAGTTAGGTGTTGATCTTTTTTTTTTTTTTTTAAATTAATTTTTTTAAGAGAGAGAGAGAATTTTTTAATATTTATTTTTTAGTTTTCTGTGGACACAGCATCTTTTTCTTTTTCTTTTTATGTGATGTTGAGGATCGAACCCAGGGCCTTGCGCATGCCAGGCCAGCGCGCTACCGCTTGAGCCACATCCCCAGCCCCAGGTGTTGATCTTATCCATTATAATGTACAGCCTTTTACCTTGTAGTCCTATGTGTTGTTCATTGCTGCTTTTTTGAAGTTCCCATTTCTAGGGAGTGAAGATTGAGTTTTTTTTTTTTTTTTTAATAGAAGACCTTAGACCTTACCACTTAATTGGTTCCTGGATAATAGTGTTAAGTCAGATTATTAGTTTCTGTAAATGCATTATTTCTCTTTGGGATTCTTTTAGGAAATCTTATTCTGTGTTGTACTTGATCTTAAAGATAAATGGAAAAATCAGAAAAATATTTTACATACAAATTAAGAACAAATATCAGATATTTAATATAAGCAAATCCTTATTTAATAATGATTGTGTGTACACTAATGTAACTTAAAAGAATTTTTCTTTGTTAACTAGGTTGAAGCTTTTTAGATCCTCTTTTAAAGCTCCTTTTCTACGGACAATTAAAACTCAGGGTCTGTTTCCCTGGTAGATTTTGCTTTAGCAACCATAGGAGGACTATATTATTCCAAAGATTTTACGATTATTTCCAAAGTTGTTATCATCTGGTTATTGTTTTTCTTGTTGGTGCTCTATAATTTTGAATAGTAAATACTAGGGGAAAGACATTTTTCTTTAATGATTCTTGTTTTTCCACTTGTGAAGTGCTTTGTTGATGAGATCTCTTGGGTAAGATTCTAATATTCAGCTAAGTTTGTTTTGAAACCTGCATTGCTCTTTCTTGGTATTGTAGCTTGTAACATTTTGCTGAGAGCATTTGTGTTCCAAAAAATTCCTTTTTTATTGATGGTGATCTCAAATCATAGTTACCTTCTTAACTTCTAGGAAACATTATTGCAAAATTCCTCTGTACTTCTGTGATGGCACTTCCCACTGAATTTCAGTGTCTGCCTGTTCTCTTCCTAAACCTCTCATACCATTTTATGTGCTAAGAATATATTTCTTTGATCCAATTTTAAGCATTTGATAGTGTGTCTAAGAAAATTGTTGCTTTGGTTCAGAGTTTTATAGATTTTTTTCATTTACTGATATGTTTAATTTACGAAGTTTTTTTTCACATTTAACAAACTTACTGGTAAGTGCACTAGCCTAGAGAATGTGCTTCCTTCAGTTATGTTTCCTTGTCCTTCACAACTGTGCTTTGTTGAATGTAACTAAACCAGGATGACAATTCATACTCTTCTCATTTTTTTTAGATTTAAAATGCCATGCCATCTTTTTAGAGTGGCAATTAAAAAAAATTTCTTTAAGCAGTTTGACTCTTGGTAATTTATTTTTTCCCCCAAGATCATAGCTAAGCCAAGAAATTTCAAAAACTGAAAAAATTATGAAAAACAGAGCAGAATGCATACCTGTACAATTCTGCATACCTGCACAATTCCAGAATTTTAAGCTGGATTGTTAGCCCCGGCAGATTACACAGTGATCCTTAGCTTATAGTTGCTAATAGTGTTTAGATTATAAACACCGTGAATCTTGATTTATAAAATTGTAAATTTATAAATTTGAGCTTTGTTTGTGGGCATTTTAATTATGGCAAAGGTCATGAAATCAGGGTAGGGCTTATTGAAGACAAACCTATGTTTGAGGCTTTGCTTATTTAAATAGAGCCTGTGATGGGGCCTTATAGATCTTGCTGTCTGTGGTCTGTGTTTATAGCTAGTTCTAGTTTTTTTATCCCTCATTCAGTTAAGAGAACCACATTTAACTATGAGAAACAGTTTGTGTTACAAAGTTAAGTTGAAAGTTGCATTTCTGATGGAGGGTTCTGTAGGAGTCATAGATTATAGAAGCAAATAAATAGTAACTATAAACTTTTAAAATTAGTTTTCAGCATTAAATTATTTACTTGTACAAAATACCTCAGTAGGGCTGGGGATGTGGCTGAAGCAGAAGCGCGTCTGGCATGCATGCGGCCCTGGTTCGATCCTCAGCACAATATACAAACAAAGGTGTTGTGTCTGCTGAAAACTAAAAAATAAATATTAAAAAATTCTCTCTCTCTCTCTTTAAAAAAAAATACCTCAGTAAACTCTTAAATTTTTATGCAGTACGTAAATTCTTTTGAATTTATAGAACTATCTGTAAAATGCTATTAAAGCATTTGTTACTATAGAATTCAAGGGACTTTTGGGTGATAAACTGCTTTACTTTCGTAAAGCTATCTAGATTATGAAAAAATCATCTATATAGGATACCAGTATGTATAGAGAAATAGTCAATTAGAGCAGTACATATTAAAGCAATATGGAGAGCATGAAGAACAGAATTTGATTTTAATTAATTTACATTTAAAAAGTTTTGTTACTATATGGTTACAAATAAGAGTATAATTTTTTTGATATTTAATTCAGTTATTTAGTAGAAAACTATATTTGGAGCAACTTGTATATGTGAATGTACTCTTTCATTGTAAGTGCTATGAAACATAAGTGATATTTCTGATAAACATTTTTGTCTGGGGATGTGGCTCAAGCGGTAGCGTACGCACTTGCCTGGCATGCGTGCAGCCCGGGTTCAATCCTCAGCACCACATACAAACAAAGATGTTGTGTCTGCCAGAAAAAACTAAAAAATAAATATTAAAATTCATTCTCTCTCTCTCTCAAAAAAAATCCCCAAAACAAAAAACAACATTTCGTGTCTGAGTTGAGTATATTGTACATGTTAAATTCACAGATTTGAAGACAGTATGAGGGAAAGTATCAATTTTAAAAGAATTTCTGTGTTGAAATGATAATATTTGGAGTATGTTGTTAGTAAATATAAAGAATTATTTATTTTTGATTCTTTTTGCTTTATAATGTGATTACCAGAAAACTGAAAATTTATGTATCTGATATTTCATATGCATTGGGCCGTCTATTCTCATTTAGTGTATTTACATTTGATGTTATTATGGATTTAGTTGAGTTTAAGTTTGCCATCTTATTTATTTTTCCTCCTATTCTGTCCCTTTGTTTTTGTTCTTATCTTTCCTTTTGGGTGAGTTGAGTATTTTATAGTATTCCATTTTGATTCTTTACTGCTTTTGTAGCTATACCATTTATATTTTTTAAAGTCATTGTTCTAGGGCACTTCTAAAGTGTAATTTCATTTACTCATATTTTTATAACATTTGTCTTATTTTTTTTTTACTTCTATGTATATTATAAACCCCACATTACAATTTATTATTTTTGCTCTAAATGACCAGTTATCTTTTAAGAAATTACTGGAAGGAATCAATTTTTTATATTTGTAACTATTGACTACTTCTGATTCAGATCTATATGAAGTAATTAAGAGACTTTCCAATAAGTAATATTATGTTTTAGCCTGAATTAACATCATTTTGCCTGTTATGTAGTATACATCTGCTGGCAACAGATATTATTAGCTTTTGGTTATTGTGTTTATTTTGCTGCCCAACTCTCCATGCTGGGATTCAAATCCAGGACCTCTTGCATTGACCTACACTCTCAACCCCTTGCTTTTATTTTTGAATGTTAGTTTCTGGGTTTGATACTTTTTTCTTTAAGGGCTCTGAAGATATCATTCCATTGTCTTCTGCCCCCCTATTTCTTCTGATAAGAGGCAGTTATTTGAATTATTTCCCTTTGTGTAATATGTATCATTCTTTCACTCCACCCTCTAGTTTCTTGAAAGATTTTCCCTTTATAGTTAGTTTTTAGCAATCTGACTTACCTGGTTTTCTTTATATGTATCCTAACTTGAGATTTGCTGAGCTTTTTGGGTCTGTAATCAAATTCGGTAACATTTTAATTATTCAAGTATTTTTTCATCTCTGTTCTTTGTACTACTTCTGGTTTACTAGCTACATGTTAGATGTTGCTGCATAGTTCTTTTGAGTCTGTTTTTCTTCATTCTTGTTTCCCCTTGTTCTTCAGATTAGAGAATTTCTGTTTTCAAGTTTACTGACCTATTTTGTTTTTTAAACTACCTACAATCTACTTAAGTCTATCCAGTGACTACTTTATTTAAATTATTGTAATTCTCAGTTCTGGAATATTCTTTTTCTCTCTCTCTCTCTCTTGCAGTTAACCGCTGAACCACACCCTCAGCCTATTTATTTATGAGAGAAGCTAAGTTGCTGAGGCTGGCTTTGAACTTTGAAGAGGGATCCTCCTGCCTCAGCTTTCTGAGTCCCTGGGATTACAGGCATACACAATTGTGCCTGGCTTCATTTATCTTTTAATAGTCTGTTTCTTAGATGAGATGTTCCGTTTATTCATTTATTATTAAGACCTTATTTGTTTGTTTGTTTGTTAAGTCCTTGAATATATTTACAGTATCTACTTAAAAGCTTTTCTATGCTAAGTTCCCAGTCTAGGTCATTTCAGGATTAGTTTTTATTTGCTGTTTTTCCTTCTTGACTATGGACTACATTTTCTTCTTTGTATGTCTAGTAATTTCTGATCATGTATATTACATGTTATGCATTGTGAGATTCTGTTATCGAGATTTTGTTGTTGCAAGCAGTTCAGTTACTGGTAGATCTTGACCTTGTGTAGGCTTGGCTCTATATTTCATTACTGAGGATCTGTGGAAAATTTAGAAGACCTTTCCCCATCCTCCCAAGTTGTCTGTACTAAATCTTCAAACTGTGTGTCATGCAGATCATTCCAAGTCTTGATTTTAGGTTTTGCTTTGAATGGTCTTTCAAAAGGCTTTATTCTAGAACATGGTCCGTAGTTCTAAGATGTGGCCTTTCTAGTGTCCCAGCTTGATGCCACCTGAATTGTAAGATAACTCTACTCTGACTGGGTCAGAACTCCACAGTTTCTCAGAATTGTTTGACTTCCTGTGGCTTTTTCTTTCCTAATCCTGTAGTAGCTGTCCCCTTGGTATTATTTCCCATGCTGAAGACTCTGGGCACACATCTGCACAACTCCTTTTCCTCCTGCACCCTGCCTTACAGATTCCTATTATGTTAGTAATCCTGGGATCTTTATTTGCTTGTGTTCTAGTACATCATGCTGTGGAGGGAATTGTTCCTGTCCAAAGAACTGGGGGAACAATTCACCTTGTGTTGCCTTAGGGGTTACTGTTTTATATTGCTTGAGTAAGGGTTTGAAAATAATGCCTTAATTTGTTATGTCTAATTTTATTGCTGCTTTTGGTAGAGAATTCTGGTACCAGTTGCTATAATGACTTGAAGTCTCCAATCTTCTCATGCCCCATTTACCTATATTTTTATAGGTTCAAAGCAAAGCAAAACTGGGGATAATCTATATTTGTAATCTGCCTTTTTCCTACTAATTAAAAAAAAACACTCCTATTTCTTAAGAGGGATGTGGCTCAAGCGGTAGCGCGCTCGCCTGGCATGCGTGCGGCCCGGGTTCGATCCTCAGCACCACATACAAACAAAGATGTTGTGTCCGCCAAAAACTGAAAAATAAATATTAAAAATTTCAAAAAAAAAAAAAGAGTGTTTTTAAAGCTGTGTAATATGGCTCAAAGTTCAGCCACTTTCCATTTTTGAGATACTCAGCATTAATCTTAACTACTAGAAATAACACTGGTAAACTTGTACATCTTTGTTAGTATTTTTGTTTATTCCTTTAAAATAAATTCTTAGAAATAGGTGTACCTAGGGCTGGGGTTATGGCTCAGTAGTAGAGTGCTTGCCTAGAACGTGTGAGGCACTGGGTTCGATCTTCAGCACCACATAAAAATGAAATACTACAACTAAAATATAAATATTAAAAAAAGGTGTACCTTGATGTAACCTCTTTAAGGTTTTTAAAAATATGTGCTAGAATGAACTATTGAATGCTTAGCTCTATTTTCATTTGAATATATGTTATAAAAGTTTAGGTCTTAGTACTGGACTCTAAAACATTACTTTGCTTTCTTTCAGATAACTGGTTTTATAAATGGACTAAGTAGACAGAATTAAGGTTACTTTCCATAAAAATTTGAGATTTCTGTTTGAAATATGAATAATAACCTAAAATACACTTTAATTGCTTCTGAAAAGCAAATTGATTTTTACTTTGTTCTCTTCTTGTAAGTTTAGTTTTGAGTTGATGTAATCTAATATTAGTAACAGTTTATTGTAATGCAGATTTGTGGCACCATTTTATTGTCTTATCTAAAAATTATGCTTGAGGTTTGCTGACAGATCTAGGTCAGCTCTAAAGTGTAAATTTTGCTGTTGGAATCCATGTTGAATGTATGAATTTGACAGATTTAAGATGAAGTATGATTAAACAGTAAAAAGACAGGTGTCTTTTAAAAGTAGATTTTATTTTATTAGAGCAATTTTAGATTCATAGCAAAATTGAGCAGAAAGTACTGTTCTCACATTCCTCCTCCTTCCTCTACTACCAGCATCCTGCATGAGAGTAGTTCATTTGTTAAAATTGATTAATCTTCCCTGTCACATTATTATTATCGAAGTCCATAGTTCACATTAGGGTTCATTTTTTTTTTTTTTTTAGGGAGAGAGAGAGAGAGAAAGAGAGAGAAAATTTTTAATATTTATTTTTTAGTTTTCGGCGGACACAACATCTTTGTGTGTATGTGCTGAGGATCGAACCTGGGCCGCACGCATGCCAGGCGAGCGTGCTACCGCTTGAGCCACATCCCCAGCCCCCTAGGGTTCACTCTTGAGGTTGCGTATTCAGTGGGTTTTTGGAAAATGTATAACATCAGGTATCCACCATTATAGTATCATAGAGAATTCATTTCTGTGCCCTAAAAAAATTGTAATTCATCTTTCCCTCTCCCTTAATCCTGGCAACCATGGGTCTTTTTAAAGATAGGTGCCTTTTTGTAGGACTTGTGATGAATAGATTATTAGATATACTTAGTGCTAAGGTAAGGAGAGAGAGAGATTTGAGAAACTGGCAATCATCTAGTTGTCTTTTAGCTTTAACCTTGAAAGACCCACTTTGGCCCTGAGTAGGGAGAAATGACTTGGAACTGAATCAGGAAAAATACTGTAGGACTGAAATCTACTCGTTCCGGTACTTTGGCATATAAGAATGGAAATATAATAAGTATTCTATACACAAGACTTAATTGACATTTAAAGTATTAGGTTAATACTAAATTCAGAGACTTGTAATTGTAGGTAATCACCAGATGCTGATATTTGCAGGTATTCTAATGAAATTTACCTATAGTTCTCTTTTATTCAGTTGCCTTTATCAGTGTTTGATGAAATATTTTATGTTTATTTATGCCAAATATGGTGGAGATATCATCATGGAGTTAAGGTAGGTGAATCACATCATTGTGTTTTCCATGATACCTTTGAAACATTTTTGCCACACTTGCATTTTAAAAAGTCTTTAGCCTCTGTATGTGTTTATCTGAGGTGCATATCTTTATTCATGTCTATGAAAAAAACTTAGCCACAAGGTAACTATAGCTAACTAATCCAGGTAAATTTTTATGTTAATAAAGGCTTTCTTCCTAGGGTTTTCCCCCCTCTCTTTTTCAATTAAGGAAAAAAGAAAACTAATGCTTTCTTTACAACAAGAACAAAATTGTTGGTTTTTTACAAAATCACCAATCTCCACATTTGGTTGTTGTGATATTTTAGTACTTACTAATTTTAAGTTCCTTTAAATCAAAGTGTTTTACTTTGTGGAACCATCAGTTTTCATTGTAATTTTGTGGTCAATACCCTTAACTACTCTTGACTTGCTTTGATTTCCCCAAACTAATTAATTATTACATTTGCTTCTAAAATAGATAATGGTAGATGTAAGACTTCTGAGTGAAATGCTTAAATATATTCTTTCAAAAAGTATTAAGCATCTTCTAGGCTAAGTGTTAAGGTACTGGAAGATAGAATGAGTGATCAACAAGATGATTAGTGTTGAACACTAGAAGATACAAATGTAAATAAATGTAAAAGGGTTATTTTAGATATTGAAAAGGACTATGAAAAAAACCCTTTAAAGTGTTAGGGATGGGGTCACTATTTGGATTGAGTGGACAGGGAAGACCACACAGAGGAGATAACATTTGAACTGAGGCCTGGGGTGGGGGCGGAGGTAAGATACCATGTGAATTTTTAGGGATAGAACATTCCATTCAGAGGTAAAAGTTTTGGGCAAAGATTCTAAGGTGGGAAATGGGTTTATCCTGTTAAAAGAACAAGAAGAAGTCCAAATGGCCCAGGGCTTTGGGAATGAACAGGGGTGTGTAATAAGAAATAAGAGGGGAGGCAGGAGTCAGATCACATGGTACTGTGGAGGTTGTGGTAAGGAACTTAGAGCGTGGGTGTTTTTTGTTTTTTTTGGCTTGTTTTTCTTAATACTCTGGTTATAGTGGGACGATAATAATTGAGTTTCAAGCAGTGGTTTGGCACTATAGAAGGGGAGACATAATAAATATGTACTTACATAAATATTAAAATATTGTATTAATATAGAAGGACTAAACTTGGTTAGGAGTCTCAGGGAAGATTATTGTTCTTGGGAAATGACATTTAAACTGAGAATTAATGAATAAATATGAATTGATTAGGGGAACACCATGGGAAAGAGTATTCCAGGCAGAGAAATGCCACAAGTAAAGTCTGAGTCTAGAGAGAACTTAATGGCATAAGTATCTAAAAAAAAAAAAGACTAGTTTCGTTTAAAGAGGGGAAAGTAGCACCAATGCAGCCAGAGATTGGTAGCATGTACAGGATCTTGTAAGGCGTGTATAGGATTTTAATCATTAGTCTTCTGTAACAGTGATTTTAAGAAAGAGAGTAACAATCAAATTTACATTTGACTACATTATTTATTTCCTACTCTGGAGGTTGAATTGGTTTAGGGGAAGGGAGTAAGTGCCTTAATGACAGAGAGCAGTTGGGTACTACAGTCTAAGTGGGTCAAAGTAGTGGTGATGGGAATAGAGATGCTATCAACAGAAATTGTGACATGAAGGTGAAGTTAAGAATGTGGCTATTGATTAAATTTAGGAGTAATGGAAAGGAGAGGTGTTTCAAGGACAGCTCTCAGATTTGTGCCTGAGCAAATGGGTATATGGTGGTGTAGTACATAGCTACGGGGCAGATGAAAATTACTGTAGTGTTTTGGCATTTCAAGGTGTAAATTAAAGCCTCTCCTGTTGGATTGGTTATTTTAAAACTACTGTTATATAAACTTATTATGTACCATATATGTTTCAATTTATGTAATCCTGATGACAACTTTGTGAGGGAGGTGCTGTTATGATCCCCATTTTACAGATGAGAAAACAGAGAAGCTGTGACATTCCCTGAGGCAGTTTTGCCCTCTGGCTTGTGATCTTAACCATTGACTAAGATTGGAAGCTTTTAATCACAATTTGCATACTGTTTTATTGTTTATCTGGACTTTCTAATGATATATTAACTTGGAATTTAACTGTATTGTGTCTTTCCTGGAAAGTCAACTTTTTGTGCATTTATTTATTTATTTGAATTTTTTTTAAGTTGTAGATGAACACAATACCTTTATTTTATTAGTTTATTTTTATTTTTTTAAAATGTGGTTAGGGTAACAAACCCAGCACCTCACGCATGCTAAGAAAGCACTCTACCACTGAGCCACCTCCCCAGCCCCAACTTTTTGTGCATTTAAATAACATATTTGGCTATAGTGGTATGACAATGAAACAGTGATAATATCTTCTTTAATTAAATATTGATTTCTTTTACTTCCCAAAATTTTGCTTCTGTAAGTTTCTTTCTCTCTATAATGCATTGTCATTGTTTGTAGCACATTTTGAAATAGTGTTGTTGACTTCCTTTATAAAGAATTTAATAACGGCTATACTACTAGGTTACTTTTTTTTTTGTATTGGGGATTGAGCCCAGAGCCTCATGAATGCTAGGCAAGTGTTTTACCACTGAGCTATATCCTCAGCCATATTAGGTTACTCTTACAAAATTAGGGACTTAGCTTTATGGTGGCATTTTTGGAAGCTTCTTAGAACCTTAACTTTGCCCTTTAAATTCCAGAACGAATTCATATATTCAAAATTCCAACATTCAAAATTCATATATATGTTTTAGTCTTTGTAATGTAGAATAATTTTCCAGGGAAAATTGGAATCTGAAGTATCAGGAAAAATTGATTTTATTCCCTGTCAGTTTGTATTTTCTTGGTGCATACAGTAGCAAAAAGCCTTTACAGAAGGATGCAGTGCTCAAGGGGTAAATGTGACCAGCATTCTTTGTCCTATTACAGAAGGAGCGGGAAGTCCAAAAGTACTTGACTCTCTCTTTATTAAATTATTCTCAGATGAGAACGGGTGGTGGGGGGTGCATTTGAACTTTGGCTGTAGATGTGGTTCTTAATGAAAAGTTTTGTAATACAGGGAATAAAGTAATTTCTTTCTTTCTTTTTAAAATTCTAGGGGAGGATTATGAAGATGATGACCTAGTAAACTCTGAGGTTATGAAGAAACCATGTCCAGTACAGATTGTCCTTGCTCATGAAGATGACCATAACTTTGAGCTTGATGAAGAAGCTTTGGAGCAGATACTGCTACAGGAGCACATACGAGATCTTAACATAGTTGTGGTATCTGTGGCAGGAGCTTTTCGTAAAGGGAAATCATTTTTGCTGGACTTCATGCTTAGATATATGTATAACAAGGTGAATAGTGTCTTTTAAGTTGAACCTAATCAAAACAAATAACTGCCAACCAGTTATTTAAAAAAAATATATATATACATACATATATATATACACATATATATATAAAACAAGTATTGTTTCTTTAATTTTACAGAAATATAGTTCTTTAATTAGACTTCTCTATTAAGACAGTAATGTAAGTTTGAGCTCTTGATTCTTCTTTATCTCTGTTGTTCCTTTTGGGACATAATACATATTGATGCATATGCTTGAACCTCTATATTCTAGGCAGTATAGTAGTAGTCCAATATGTTTGAGTGTATCCTGAAAATATTGGAAGTACTACTTATCTTGTCTCCCTTTTTATTATTTCTTCACTTTCATCTTCCTAGATACTTTTACTGTTAGTGAAGTTTTCTGATAGAAACTTGCAAAAGTATACTTGTGTTTCTCAAATAAGTCACTTTTAGTGAATAAAGTCCAATTCCTTAGAGTGGCTTCTATGGCCTTCCATGGTATCTGAGCCTTACTGCTTTCATCCTTACATCAAGTATACTGTAGTGTTTGCTCTTCTCCTAGTATGTCATGTTATTCTCAAATATCCTATTCTTTGCTAATCTTTTCATAGTAGGCCTTTCTTGATGTCCAAGTTTGTTAATTCTCTTCCCAGCTCTCATGGCACGTTTTATTAATATTACTTCAGTTTTCTGGCTGGTTTACCTTTTTGTTAGTGGTGGGACTTACATTGATTATCCTGTCTCCAGTACTTAATGCTACTGTGTGTTGTTGATATCTGTTTGCCGGATGAATCTCCCTCCCTCTACACACTTTTGCTTTTAGATATTTACTATGTTCTCCCTGACTTTGACTTTCAAAGTCAAACACAAAACAAAAAATAAAAACCACTTGACTTAGTGTTTTTCTAAAAGCTGGAGTCAAGTGGGAGGGATTAAGTTTGATAGGGACCAAGAAGAAGGATTTGAAAATTTTGGAGTGGAACACTTAGGGTAGGTGGCCTTACAGGAATTTTTGACATAAGCCACTAGAAATAAAACTTTTAACAGAATTATGTAATTATCTGAGTGTTCATCTTTTTAAGTTCTGTGTAAATCTGAGTTTGCCTTGAAATAAGGTAAACTTTCCCAGTTGGTTTCCCAAGAAGCTTTTTACTAAAGTCTTTTTATAGGTATCTCTTTAGACCTTTTCAGGTATGCCTGAGTATCAAGAAGGTAGTTCATGAATGACATTTTATGTGTTTAGGAAATTAGGAATGGAATGTTAACGATTTTTCATTTAGACTTATTTTCTAGAGCTTAATATATGAAATAGAAAATGTATAAATAGTGGCATATTTTTAAAAAAATCTATAATTTGGAAGATATTAAAGAATTTTGATGTTTTTTAACTCCTTAACTTCTTGTGTATTTCATATTTATCTGTTTCTGAGCTGTTCACTGTAATTGTATTTGATTCCAAGTAGGTCACAGATAGTAAGTAGAATGTTAGAAGGGGAAAGAAGCTTAGATTGCTTGTCTAGGAATGACAGATAAGTTTCACCTCAGGTAGCATTTCTGATTCCATCTCTGGTCAAATTAGTGACTGTTAGAGGAGGAGTAGCAGCCTACATTTGTCATTCACAATCGTGGAACTAACAGAACTCCCCCTTTCTGGAGGAGGCACTGAAGCGGTGGAAAGGTTCTGATGACCTCAGGAAGGTTATATACCTAGTTACTGGCTTCTGTGGTGAAATTATCTTTATGCATTTTAACTTATAGAGTTTTCATATAGAATTTCTGATATAAGTCACCTTATTCTGTTAATCAGAAATTATATTACATAGTGTCTGATTTGGGGGATCACATACTGATTTGGTGGTTAATCATTCTTTTCCCATGAGATGTAAGTAAAGAAGGAAAACTAATAATGGGATAGATTTGAATACTTTCCCTCAACCTATATACCTGCAAAGATGATATGCTAGCTGAGAGAAGTAGAAGAGCAGCAGTTTGTATCATCTTTTAGTGTCTTCTCTACTGACATGAGTCAGTTTATGTAAGTGTGTGTTCACTAAAGGAGCTAAATGTGTAAACCTTTTACTTTATAGTTTAGAAATAGATGAGTATTTTTATTTTGAGTAATTAGTAGAGGAATACTAACATAAGGCTGAATGTGAGCTTTTTGTTAGAAAAATTCAAAAACTTCAGTAGCAAGCTTTTAAAATCTAAGATTATTTTGAGATTTCTATTTTAAATCTCTAAATATAGGGGAAATTCTGATTTTTAGGTCTCATTTTCGTGTGAAGTTAATAGCTTTTTTTATGGTTTCTTTTTGAGCTACTACTTGATATTCATATTCCCACCACCCAGATGAAGATATAGAGCATCCCTCTTTGTTCTCTCACTCAGTTAATTTTTATCCCCTCAAGTAACTATTATTCTGAACCTCTTATCATAAATTCTTTTCTCCCATTTTTGAACTTCTCAGGAATAAAATCATACTGTAGATATTCTATATATGGCTTATTTTGTTACAGTTCTTACTGTAAAATGTACACATCTCACAGTTCATTATTTTTGTTGCTTTAATATTCTGTTTGATATTGTGCTTTATTTAACCATTAATCTGTTGATGATCTAATTATTTTTAGTTAGCTGATTTTTGTGACATGTTTTCAAAGTGAAATAGATTACTCTAGTATCAATATGAATTGTTAGAAAAAAGCTGATCAACTTGTCACATGGCTACCATAAAAGTACTTTCAATTCCTGGAATCAGTTTACAGAAATCAAAAATTAATGTATTGAATTAAATTATGTAATGTATGTAATACTTAACACCGTGCTTAATATATTGACACTGTAAATGATAGCTGTTGTTGAACTTATCTAGTGATCTTAATTCTATGCAGAGTTGCTTCTACTTTATATCATTTCTTATTTTTTCTTTTAAAAACTATTATAAAGAATTTTAGGGCTGGGGATGGGGCTGGGGATGTGGCTCAAGCGGTAGCGCGCTCGCCTGGCATGCGTGTGGCCCGGGTTCGATCCTCAGCACCACATACAAACAAAGATGTTGTGTCTGCCAAAAACTAAAAAATAAATATTAAAAATTCTCTCTCTCTCTTAAAAAAAAGTTTCCTTTAAAAAAAAAGAATTTTAAACACATGTCAGATTAGACAATCATATAATGAATGCCCACATTCTTATTTTTAGAAATCATGAACTCTTATCAATCTCATTTCATCTGTAGTCCAGCTGACTCCACACCTGAATGCGTTGTTTTGAAGTAAATCCCAAGCATATAATTTCATTTGTAGATGTTTCAGTATCTCTTAAAGAAAAGGACATTATAATAATGTCATCATACAGAAAAGTAGTAATAATTTTTGAATATTGTGAAATGTTTACAACCTTTTACTTGCTACAGATGCTTTTTATGTTTTAACAGTTTGAATCCAACCAGATGAGATCTACATTATGACTTGATGTTTTTAAATTGTTTTAAGCCCTGTTTCTATTTTTCTTGGCAAGTTATTTGTTGAAAAGACCAATTGTGCTATAGAGCTGCACATTTCTGGATTTGCTAATTTTATCCCATTGGTGTTGATTCTATAGACTTGATCAGAATCAGGTTTTATTCATTTTCGGCAAGAAGACTTCATAGATGAAGATATATTCTTCCTCAGTGTCTTTTCATATAACAGTATTTGAGTATTCATTGAATTCTAGGTACTGTGATTATTAAGCACTTAACAGGTATTATTTTATTGAGTATTCATAATAATTCTACATAGTAATATTAGTATTTTACTAATGCTAATATTACTAATATTAGTATTAGTAAAATTTTAACTTGCTTAGTTTAAGAAATGAGGTTTAAACTAAGTGGCAAGGCCAATTTCATTATTTCCCCACATATTTCCAGTATGTAGAGGTTCCATATAGGATGTTCCTACACTATATTGCTCTTTTATAAATGTTTGCTTTTCACTGTTTACTTCAGAAGCTGAAATAGACTTGACAGAAGAACATGTGCTAGTGCAAATGTAGTAATGTTTCTTGCTGTCCACTAGTTTCCAAGCAAAATGAATGAAGGATCTTTGCTTTGTTTGGTACATAAGAGTTTTGACTTCTCCATAGCATATTTTCAGAAGATATTTTAAAGAAACTATCCTTTATGTAGTTTTTATTCTTTACTATTTAAGGACTTGCTTCTAGAATGCTGCCAAAGAGCAGGAATAAAAACTATATTTAAGCATCATATGCAATACATATAACTCACCTGAAACATGTATGAATCAGCCCTATGGATGTTGAATTTAATTTCACTTTCCTGTCCAAGGCTAACAGTGTCTGAGTTGTAAGACTTATGGGAAATGTGTGAATACATGATGAAAAACTTGTTTTGTTTCATGTTCTTTTTCCAAGAAAGAAATGTACTTGGAGGAAGAAAATATCTTAAAAAGCCTCTTCTTGGTCATTTTATTTTTTTATTGTGTTATAACTTAAATGCAATAAATGCATAAACCTTAGTATAGCCAGTTAATTTTTAACCACTACTTCAAATCAAGACAAAACACTTTCTGCATTTTAAAAGACTCACTTATTTCTCCTCCCAGTTATTACTCTTCCGGCTCTCAAAGGCCACTATGCTGACTTTTATTATCTTAGATTATTTTTGTCTATTTTGAAAGTGACATGATTTGTAAAAGTATGTATATTTTGTGTCTGATTTCTTTTATTTAACATTAAGTCTAAGAGATTTATCTGTGTTGTTAAATGCATCAGAAATGTCTTTTTGTTGCTAAGTGATATTTCATTGGAGGAATATATCACAATTTAATTACCTCATCCTCTATTGATATACATGTAAGTTGTTTCTAGTTTTTGTTTCTTCTAAATAAAGTTGTTGTGAATATTCTTATATATATATATAATTTTTAAGAATTACTTGGGAATATACACAATTCTGTTAGGAGTAGAAATTTGGGTCATATGACAAAATACCTTTTTAGCTCTACTAGTGGCTGCCAAATATTTTTGCAAAGAGGTTTCACCAATTGCACTAGGCAATATAGGAGACTTATAGTTGTTGTATTCCTTGTAAATGTCATCTTTTAAATTTTAGCCATTCTGATAGGTGTGGATTTTGTTTATTTTAAAACATTATTATACTTTATACTGGTTCATTAGTTCATTGAACTATCTTCCAGATTTAATCTAGAGGTTTAGCTTATTCATTTAACCATTTCAATTGAATTTACTTTGGAATATTTCACTTGTTTTAAGTGAAGCATTGTAACTCTTATGTGATAATCTGAAATTTTGAATTTTCTATCATTTTTACCAATGTGAGAAACAAACAAAATTTGATCAGAATTTTAAGTCCATAAGGAAAATAAAAATTGTAGGCTTGTTAGAGGGTGTTGGAGTTGGCTAGATAGCAGTTTAATAACTGGTGGTGTCTCCCTTTTCTGTTTTGGTACCCCTCAAGGCCACCTTTTTGTTTTTAAGTTGTGGTAAGATAGGCAAAACAAAAATTCACCACATTAGCCATTTATAAGTATACAGTTCAAAGGCATTAAATTTATTTATTAATTCTGTGCAGCTATCACCAACCACCTTTCATCTTGAGGACTTTATTTTCACAAACTAAAGCTGTGTTACTATTTAAATGCTAAATCCATTTTCCTCTCCTCTCAGCCCCTGGCAATCACCCTTCTACTTTCTGTCTGTATGCTTGACCACTCTAAGCAACTCATGACTGAAAACATAACATTTCTCTTCTTGTGTCTGATTTATTTCACTTAGCATAATGTCTTCATGGTCAAAGATGCATTTAAGCAGAACTTACATTATTAAATTTCTCCTTAGCAAATCTGTAAGTTCTTAGAAATGTTCTTTGCTTGACTTTGTGACCCGGGTCAGTTGTAATGCCAACTATTTGTCCAGCCCTGGAAAGAGGAGTTGGACATGAGGCAGGGATGGGAGATCAGTAAGATTAGACACATTTTAATTATTTCAGAATTAATGTTCCATGTTTTTTTTCTGGGACTTGAGTTTTCTCACATTCAACTGAAAATACTAAGCTACAATCAATGGTTAGAATGTATATACTAGTTCTCTCCACCAGTTTGGGTATTGAGTGTTAATAACCTGTCTCCTGAATAGGTACTTATTTTATACAGGTTAGGATTTTCATTTGTGGGGCTTTTAACTAGGGATGATCTCCTTCTTTATTGTAATGCTAATTGGGTCTTAGTTTTATACTTTTTTGTCTTTTACTCCAATCCAAGCTGAGTTATTATGGCTTCTGGATGGACTTTTATTTTTTTTAGCCTGGCTGTTGTGGAAGGAGTCAGCAAATGGGAAGCTGGTGTGTTCTGATGGTTCTGGGCTTGTCTGGGCTACCAAACTCTGGGTCTAAAGCTTATATAGCTGTTGTTTCATTTTGTTGCTACAGACAATTACTGTTCCTTTGGTGAAATATGAATTTGTTTTTTACTATTTAGAGTTTATTTATTGCTGGTAAGTTACAAAGACAAGCCTTTTTTGGCATGTGCTGTGTTTATTCCACTGCTTGACTACATTTGAAGTTCAGATGACTTCAGATTGCCTTTTGCAATTGAGAGTTATTCTATAAGATCTCCTCTTTTCCTACTATTTTAAATTGAAAGAATAAGGTAGCTTTTGGAAATCTGTGAGTTTTGAGGTTTTTTTTTCTCTGTAGTAGTGAATGGAATCAGATTAGTGTTTTTCAAGTTCCAATGTTTGCTTTTAATAAATTTAATAAATTTTGAGATGGGGTCTGTAATTTTTGAGACATAATCATTGAGACTGTCTCTAGAACCTACTAAAATGTTCTTGGAGAGGAAAAATTTTGTTCTTGTTCATTGCTCTATCTCTAGAATCTAGAACAGTGACTGGCAATTGGTAGAGGTTCAGTAGATTTGTTGAATGAGTGAGTGAATGGATGAATGAATGTATTTTATGAAAGCTTTAATGTTCAGTATGTTAGAGAAATAACAGATTTCAAAATTTTGAAAATCTGATTAACTTGGTTTTCTGATTTACCTTTTCTTTTATCTTTTTTTTTTAAAGAGAGAATGGGGGGGGGGNGATTGTCTAATCTGACATGTGTTTAAAATTCTTTTTTTTTAAAGGAAACTTTTTTTTAAGAGAGAGAGAGAATTTTTAATATTTATTTTTTAGTTATCAGCGGACACAACATCTTTGTTTTGTATGTGGTGCTGAGGATTGAACCCAGGCCGCACGCATGCCAGGCGAGCACGCTACCACTTGAGCCACATCCCCAGCCCTCTTTTATCGTTTTGTTAACTAATCCATTGAATATTTTACAATATTCCCATTTACTAAGAAGCAATGATACATAGTAGATTTTTATGAGACACTAATTCTTTTAAAATTTTTTTTGAAGGGGGGTTAACAAGCACATTAGCCTATGACTTTAGTCATCCATAGTTCAAAAATTTTATTTTTACTGCTTTGTCTACATAATTATATTGTTTCTAGAATAATAAAGAAGCTCATATTTCTTCTGCATCTATTACCCATGCTCAAAAGGGAGCACAAAACTTTAATGTTTTGAATACCTAACTACAAACCAGGCACTATTTGACCTGCTGGGAATTCATGAGAATGAAACAAAACTGCTGTCATGGAAAGTAATTTTGTTTAGAGAAGTAGTTTTGTTAGAGAAGATATAGAGAAGCAAGATAGGTAAAATATGACTAAAAGTAGACTTCTCTAAGAGGATAGTGTCTTTTAACTTATTTGTGTAGGTTACACCTTTTAAAAATGATTCATTCAATACCAGATTTCTTTGACATTTCGAGAGAATGAGTAGGTTCTCACATGTGGCATCTGATTCCCCCACCATGTCAAAAAATCTGAATCTAGGCAGAGAAAGGTGTTGATGGCTGAACAGTGTATGCATCTGGGAAATGGTGATATTTTTTTCTTCTTCTTTTTTTGGTGGAGGGATATGGTAGAAACTGGATATGTAAGTATTGGTTGGGAATATCAGAAACAGAAACAATAGATTAAAGGGGCATTGTTATGAAACAGGTGTCCGGATGGATGGTCTTATAGGTAATGGGGAAGCGATAGATGGAGTTTTAGAAAGACAATGACATGATTACATTTCTTGTGAAAATTAGCTGTGACAAGAATTGGGGTAGAGTACAGCAAAGAGGTACAAGAACAATTTGGAGCATCTAAAATATAGGCCAGGGGCAGGACTACCAGTTGTCTATCCTCAGGAAGGGTACTTTGAAATATGGTTCTATTGTATGTACTATGAATGGAGTTGTACCATGTGGCAGTCTGTAACCAGCAGAGGTGAGGGCCTTTAGTTGAAGTTATTGAAACCTGAAGAAAACAAATCGAGAATTTTATGACTTATAATAAGACTGGTAACCTACTCGAGATGAGAGTTTTGTGAAATGATGATTATAGATTGTTTAAAGTTTAAGGCTCTATTGTCGTATTACATTATGGTCTGGATGACTTATTTTTGCCACTTTATATGTGCTCTTCCTAAATTGTTTCATCCTTCATCGATCCTGCTTTAAAACATCATCTTCCTACCAGTAATTTGAACTTTATAATCTATTTTGGATTAGATATTAAAGCTTACCAGAAGTATTTCTGAAACCAAATCTTTCCTTGGAGATATGTTGAGTAAAGGACTTTTAAGTATACTAAAATAGTCATCTTGACATCTGTCAAAGGTATTCATTTATGTCCCACATTTAATTTTCTAGATAAACTACCTTATGATTTATTAACTGTTATATTATTTCTTATTTATTTATGGTGCTGGGGATTGAATCCAGTGCCTGTACATATTAGGTGAACACTCCACTAGTGAGCTGTACCTCCAGCCCCATCATATTTAATTATAGTAGTACGGCCTGTAGTTTTAATTAAAACATTATATTATAGAAAATTTAAAATATACCCCAAAATAAAGAGGATAGCATTATGAACCCCAGCATTATATACATCAACATTTTGCTGGTCTTCTTTCATCTGTTTTCTGTATGTGTATATGTGCCTTTTGAAATATTAAATGCCAGGCATATCCTTTTACCACAAATACTTGAGTATCTAACATACAAGTATTCTTTTAGCTATTTCTTAATGCAACCATGACATCATTCATATCAGACAATCATATTTATCCCAACTGATAATGCAGTCTGGGTTCAGATTCTGTTCATTCAAGTAAGGCTTTTTTATTCTTGGATCATTTGAATCAGGTTGCAAACAAGACTTGGTTTGTTTGTTTGTTTGTTGGTGGTGGTACTGGGGATTGAATCCAGGGCCTTATGCATGCAAGGCAAGCACTCTACCAACTGAGCTATATCCCCAGCCTAAGACTTGGTCATTTTTAAAGTTGATTATGTTTTAAAGGTAACAAGGCATCATAAAAAACATTTAATATAAGCTCTTCTAAGAGAGTGATACTCTTTTTTGACAGTCATTCTTTCTGAAACTTAGTTTTACTTTTCTGTATAAGAAGATATAGCTGGTGTCTGATTTTTGTTTTAAACATTATAGGAAATCTTTGCTGAAGAGGGTAAAATGGGTGTGACCCCACTCACCTAAAAGCCCACAGAGTGGAAATTTGAACTGACTTGAGAAGGTTCAGGTTTGAAGGAAACTGCATCCCTATAGAAAACCACATAGAATTTAGGACTGCTTTTGTAACTACTTGGATGATGTTACATAGTGTATTTTATCTTTGAACTTACCTTCCTCATCTGTAAAATATGGAATGGGTGATTTTTAAAGTTTTTTTATTCTTTTGATTTTTGTGTGTTTTATTTTACATTTATCTTTGACTTTAACAGGATTCTCAAAGTTGGATTGGTGGAAACAATGAACCATTGACCGGCTTTACATGGCGAGGTGGTTGTGAAAGAGAAACAACAGGCATACAAGTTTGGAATGAAGTATTTGTGATTGACAGACCTAATGGAACAAAAGTAAAATTTCACTTATAGTTTTCTATTTTTAATCTTCTATATTTTTTCTTGAGCTACTTTCTGTGTTAAAAATCAAAGGAACAGGCTGGGGATATAACTCATTTGGTAGAGTGCTTGCCTTGCATGCACAAAGCTCTGGTTTCAATCCCCAGCAACCCCCCGCACCCCCCCTCCAAAAAAAAAAAAATTCAAAGCAACACAGAACTTAATGTCTGGCAACTTTAATGTATAGATTATTATGTTAAAATGTGTAGAGATGAGTGTTCTTGATTTAATTATTGCTTTTGAAATTTACCATTTAATATATGATTTTTATATTTGTTTTTTGTGACTGTTTACTAAGTATGATAAACTTTTGAATTCCTAGGTGGCTGTGCTGCTAATGGATACCCAGGGTGCCTTTGATAGCCAGTCAACTATTAAAGACTGTGCAACCGTATTTGCTCTGAGCACTATGACCAGCTCTGTGCAGGTGAGATAGGGATTAAGTGATGACATCAGTTTATATGATCCTGGTACCTTCAGCTGCTCCTCAAAAATGCCTTTTGATTGAAGAAAAATTTTAATATGATTAAAGTTAAAGAGCACATTGACATTTCTTATTGGTTATTTACATTTCCATGCCTACTGTTCTGGCTTATAATGTGAAATTTTGTATTTTGGATAGTTACAAAGGAAGCAATATACCAGAAACCAGTTCCTTTGAATTTTTTGTAGAATCTAGGCTTTTAGCCTTAGAGGGCTGGGATAATGGCTACTACTCACTAAGTGATACTATCTGGGACCCTCAGAAATCTCTTTTTCCCTTCTTGTTTTTTTTTTCTCTGCTTTTGCAAAATGGCACAATTGCAATAGTATAGAAGCCATCTCTTCATATTTGCCTTATCATAGTGTAGCCCCTCAAGTAAGCTGGCAGTAGACCTTGCCTTAATTTATAATGAGGGAGTTCTGTGTCTTAATATTTATTATTGGGGTTCAAACTTGGGGTTCTCTTGTTTATTCAACTTTTTAAAGATCTGTCTTTGGACAGTAACTTAAAAACTATATAGCCACTTTCTTACCTGCAAAATGAGGGTTTTACCCATTTTGCCTACCTCATGTGTGGCTGTTGTTAAAGAAGAGATCTAAATAAGATAATGCATAAAGTGCTTTGTAGACTCTAAAAAACCAAGAAGATTAGATATCTATTATTGCTTTCTTCCTGACCTTGGAGGTTAGTTTTCTTTCCTTAAATAAGTTCTAGCTGATAAATCAATAACAAATTGACCTTGTCTTTTATTCTTTCAACAAATTGTTAGCACCTATTATATCCAGGGTAGTATTCTAAGTACTAATGATCTAAGATAAACAGGTCTCTGTCTCTCTTTACTATTTGCCTGGCCCTGACAATGAAAAGATCTGGACCTGTTTTCTAAAAGCTAAGGTCCACTGGATGGATAAGAATAGATTAGTTACACTGTCAGGTTTTACCTTAAATCTGAAGTTTAATTACCTCAGTCATTAATTACTTTTAAAAATACTCTTTAGAATTAATTATGACTTGAGACTGACTTGAGACTATCATTTTAGGTTTGCTGAACTTATAAGCATCAAGTATATGTGTTCTTGACCTCCAAGTTATCTGTATTTCTCCCTTTGGAGTACCCTTATTTTCTTAGATACAAGTTATTTCTTAGCAGTAGGTGCCCATTCTTTTCCAATTATAGCCTGAGTTCTCTTCTGAAGATCTGTCTTGGAAGGACTGGACCTAACTAATCTTTTCTCCAATTTCTCTTTTCCTGAGTGTGTACTTTAGAGCCTCTACTATAGCTCTGGTCTGTTTTGTCTTTGGAAGTCTTCAGAAAATTCTGGACAGGACAAGAGTGCCACCTACTGTTACTTTTGTTAGTTTCCAGAGGCTGCTAAAATTTTTCTGTTAAAATTGTTTAGACTGATAAGTTTTAAGTAAAAAGAGAACTATAGTAGAGTCAATGTTAGATGAGATTCCCACTGATCAGTTATATACTTTTGCCCCTCACATTAACCAGCTTGGAAAAATGGTATATAAACAACCTTTACTTTTTATTTTTCTTTCTTAAGTTATCGTGACATGAAACTTTGAGGAGAAAAAGAACCTATTATATAATTTTTAATTTTTTCTTTACTTTTTAAAATTTTGTTCTAATTACATGTGAATGTAGAATGCATTTTGACACATCATACATAAATGGAGTATAACTTCTAATTCTTCTGGTTGTACATGATGTAAGATTACACCGGTCATGCAATCATATATGTACATAGGGTAATAATGTCTGATTCATTCTACTGTCCCTCCTCCTCCAATACCCCCTCCCCTCCCTTTACTCTCCTTTGCCTAATGTTTTCCCAGGGAAAATCAGAGGTACTTTACATTAGCATCCACATATCAGAGAAAACATTTGGCCTTTGGTTTTTGGGGACTTGCTTATTTCACTTAGCATGATATTCTCTAGCTTCAACCATCTACTGACAAATGCCATAATTTCATTCTTCTTTAAGGCTGAGTAATATTCCATTGTGTTTGCATACCTCATTTTCTTTTTTTTTTTTTAATATTTATTTATTTTTAGTTTTCGGTGGACACAACATCTTTGTATGTGGTGCTGAGGATTGAACCCTGGCCGCACGCATGCCAGGCGAGAGAACTACCGCTTGAGCCACATCCCCAGCCCTCATTTTCTTTATCCCTTCATCTTTTGAAGGGCATCTAGGTTGGTTCCATAGTTTGGCTATTGCAGTACACTTTTTTTGTCAAGTATCTGCCAAATTTAGGCAGTGTATATGCATTTATTCTTGATTTTCACATATTTTACCACCACTCCTTCCCCCTTAATATTTTTTCACTTGACTATTATGAAAAAAGAGAAAGTCCTTTTTGTATGCCACTGATAGTGGCTGAGTGATTAATTTGTGGTAAGGCATAAAATAGTCTTAATTTTCACAAGGAAAATTATGCACAAGCTGGGTATTCAAAGTAAGACACTAATAAAAACAAAATGAATTTTGTTTTAATAGGTATATAATTTATCTCAGAATATTCAAGAAGATGATCTTCAACACTTACAAGTATGTATGTCTCAGAATATATGCTAAAGTTTTAAAATTGAATTGTCATGTTATTGTGAATTTATACTTAGAAGCCTATGATGTAATAACAAAGTTGAATATTATATGGTTTAAAACTGACCTGTGATTTCATTTTTTTTCTTTTAGTACTGAGGTTTGAACTAAGGGTCACTCAACCACTAAGCCACATCCCCAGTCCTATTTTGCATTTTATTTAGAAACAGTGTCTCACTGAGATGCTTAGTGCCTTGATTTTGCTGAGACTGGCTTTGAACTTGTGATCCTCCTGCCTCAGCTTCTTGAGTCACTGGGATTATAGGTGTGCACCACTATGCCAGGCCTGTGATTTCAATATATACCCTGTGTGTTAGAAAATTAAATACTTAGCTTTTAGATGATATTAAAAGTTCTGATAGCTTGTCCTCTGATGTAGAACAATTTTATAAATGTCTCTGTCAATTTCCCTGGGGACATTAGTTTAAATAACTTGATTTTACAGTTATTTACAGAGTATGGAAGACTTGCAATGGAAGAAATCTATCAGAAACCATTTCAGGTAAGTAAGTGTTTTATCATTTTATAAGATAGACTTATGAGAAGCTCACCTCAGCTTTTAACTTTGGAGATACAGGGTATTATGACAAACTCATTTGTAGCAATCAATTCAGTGGAGTTGAATCTAAATATTGGTGATGTCGTCACCAACTTAATACCAGTTTGAGGCCAACAGAATAGGAAATAGAACAAACAAATCTAGTTTGATTAAGGGGGTAATGCTTCTCTTAGATGTTACTTAATTCCAAAACTTAAGACAGTGAGAAATTGAATAAGACAGTTATATCACATTTCTTTTATATGTGATACACTACTAGAAAATGTTGTAGGTCTATTTTTAACTTAATTTTATTTTGCAAAGATATACACATTTATTTTTAGCAATTCAAACAATATGGTTTTATGTAGAGTAAAAAGTGAAATTCTCTTAAAATGACTCCCTCACATTAACCAGCTTGGAAAAATGGTATATAAACAACCTTTATTTTTTATTTTTCTCTCCAAAATTATCATGACATTAAACTTTGAGGGGAAAAAGAACCTTATTGTATAATAATAGGTGGGCCCTTAATATAACCATGAGTAATGTAACTTTTCTTTCCAAAAATAAGGGTCAGTTTCTTTTTTTGTGGTATAAGTCTAAGTTAGTCCTGTTACTCTTTATTTTGGTTTAATATGAAAAAGTTCCAGGTAGTTTTTTTTTTTTTTTTTTTTTGGTACTGGGGATTGAACTCATACTTAGCTACTGAGCCACATCCTCAGCCCTATCTTGTATTTTATTTAGAGACAGGGTCTCCCTGAGTTGCTTAGCACCTTGCTTTTGTTGAGGCTGGCTTTGAACTTGCCTGCCTCAGCCTCCCAAGCTGCTAGGAATATAAGTGTGTGCCACCACACCCAGCTACTTTATTTTTTGAAGCAAGTACAATTTGCAGGTTGCCATTAGTACTGTTTGGTCAGTTGCAGTTAAGGTGGGGGAGAATAGGAAATACAACAAAGAAATCTAGATTGATTGCCCATCAGTGTGTGAAGTCCTTCCTCTGATAGCATTGCTAGTGATTATTAGTGGGTTTACATCAATTGTGTCTCATTCTTGTCTGCTGTTCTGGTTAAAGCAATCACTTTTATGAAATGATTGGGCAGGTTTATGGCTTCCTTTTATGTATATGAATAAATATATTATCTGTGAATTTTTCTGAACTAGGGTAATTTTGCCACCCAGTAGACATTTGCCCATGTCTGGAGACATTTTTTGTTGTCACAGTTTTGGGGAGGTTAATGCTACTGGTGTGTAGTGCATAGAAGCCAGAGATATTGTTTAATATCCTGTAATGCACAGGACAGCCATGCACAGTTAAAGATTATTTGGCCCAAAATGTCAGTAGTGCTGAGGTGGAGAAACTTAAGTGTATGAATTAAAAATCATTCTGTGAAATTAGTGCTATTGACACCAAATCTATAATCCGTGTAGAATTAGCCATCTTGATTTGGTTGGCCTTGTAATTATACAACCTTGATTTAAAATTATGATCTAAATGCCCTGCTCTGCCTTTTGTTCCTTTTAAAAATCATGTTATTGCTTGGGTGACTTTTTTCCTTATATGAAGTGAAATTCAAGTGGAGGTGATTACTTGGTATGGGGGTTGAGTATGTTGTTGGTTTAGGTGGGCCCTTAATATAGCCATGTACTCACTTTTAGTAAGAATTGTTTAGGGGAGAAAGGAGGTGTTAACTATTAAAGTTATGGTTTTTTCTTAAGATTTTATAAGAAGTGTTTTGTATTTTTTCTGCGTGTAGACATTAATGTTTTTGATTCGAGATTGGAGTTATCCTTATGAACATTCATATGGTTTGGAAGGTGGAATACAATTCCTTGAAAAGAGATTGCAGGTAAGCCCTGTGTCCTGGAGAGGAGAGCATAAGCACTACACCAGGCAAAAGGCTGGGCTGCCTGGACTGTGCTTACACTGTCAGTTACTAACTCTACATAGGTGGTTACATGTGTTTTCTCTCCTGAACAAATTGTCCCTCAGTAAATATTCAAAGGATCAACCTTCCCACCTTCCCTCCTTCCCCGCCTTCCTTTCTCTTCCTTTCCCTTTCCTTCCTCCTTCCTCTCCTTCCTTCCCCTCCCTCTCCCTTCTCCTCCTTCCTCCTACCCCTTACCCCATTTCTTCCATCCTTCCTTCCTTTCATTCATTCTGGGGATTCCACCCCTAGCATGCCTGGCAAGTGCTCTATTACTAAGGTATTTTTGGAGCCTTATTTTGATGTTTTTTCAGACAGGATCTCGCTAAATTGCCCAGGCTGACCTCAAGAATTTTGGTATCCTCCTACCTTAGCTTCCTGAGGGTCAATATTTTTTAAGGAGATTTTGGTCCACTTAGAATATTCACAAGTCTCTTTCTGGTCAGCTCAGCTTCTCAACGTTTGGGACAGGCTGGTTAATGTTTACGTATTGAACACAGATGATATGAGAACCTCTCATATCTCTGATAGAGTGACAACATATAGAGCTAGAAAAGGGATTTTAAACATATCCCTAACCTTAACCCTAACCCTGAACATATCTAGTTCATCCTTTTTTTTCTTCTTCATATTTTTTAGTTATAGTTGGACACAATACCTTTATTTTATTTATTTGTTTTTATGTGGTGCTGAGGATCGAACCCAGGGCCTTGCATGTACTAGGTGAGTGCGCTACCACTGAGCCACAACCCCAGCCCCTCCTTCATATTTTTTATTGGAGCATTATAATTATTCACAATGGTAGGATTTGCTGTTACATATTTGTGCATGCATACAAATTCTCTAGTACTTCTTTTCCTCTTCTCCTTTCTCTCTTTGGTCCCTTTTCTTTGCTCTACTGATTTCCCTTCAGTTTTCATGAGACATGTGTTCTATACCTTTTTTTTTTTCTTTTTCCTTTCTAGCTTCCACAGATGAGAGAAAACAAACAACCCTTCTAAGTTTGGCTTATTTTGCTTAATGTAATATTCTCAAGTTTGATCCATTTTTTTTCAGTGCAAATGACATCATTCCATTCTTTATGGCTGAATAAAATGTCATTGTGTATATATACCACATTTTCTTTATCCATTCATCCATTGATGGATACCTAGGCTAGTTTCATAGTTTGTCAGCCTTTTTTTCTTGTACATTGTTTTAGTCAGCTTTTTTGCTGCATGTGACTAAAGGACCTGATCAGAACAATTGTAGAGAAGGAAGAGTTTATTTGAGGGCTCCTGGTTTCAGAGGTCTTAGTCCAGAGAAGGCTGGTTCTCTCTATTCCTTGGCTTGAGGTGATACTGAACATCATGGCCGGAGAGAGTGGTGGAGGGAAGCTGCTCACATCATGGTGATCAAGAAGCTCAGAGAGACTCTACTCTCCAAATATAAAATATATACCCTATAGCCATGCCCCAATTCTTTTACTCTCCAGACACACCCTACCACTTCAGTTAATCCTATTAGGGATTAATTCACTGATTAGGTTAGGATATAACCCAATCATTTCTCTTCCAAACCTTTCTGCATTGTCTTACATGTGAACTTCCAGGGGATACCACATCTAAACCATAACATACACAGTGAAACTGGAGCCTGGAAAAGTAACTTGCTTATGGTCACTTAACTAATTATTGATAACTGGGTATAGGATCCAAGTACTCTCACTCCTTTATGATATGCCACATGAAGCCATTCCTGGAAAATAACCTCACCAACAAGATCATCATCTTTTATCCTTAAAGTACCTTCCTGTGAAAATAATTAGGAAACCTGCAGGTCAGATAATTACAGATTACCATCTGCTAACATATACAATATATATATATAACATCTCTATGTGTAGAGATCCCTTTATTAATATAGTAGGTTAATAAGATTTTATTGTCTGTGGAATGATGCACTTGGTTTCTCAATCACATTCTAAGACTTGTGGTGGAATAGTGTGATTTTCTTATTCCTAAAATGAGATTAAGACCAATTCTTTACTCTTGGATTTTCAGCTCCTTCAGATAACTGCAGTTATCACAGCTTTTTTTCTGGTTTGTTTATAAGAAATTAACAGACTATATCTGAACTAGGTACCGCAAAGCAAGAAGGATTTTAAACTTCTTATCGATGCCATGCATGTATTCATAAGATTGCTCAGGTCATAATGTGTAGCTTGGTAACTTTGTAGAAAATAGCCATAAACCTACACCCAGAAGCACCACCTCCAGGTACTTACTTACCCCCACCTAATCCTTACCATTATCCTTTTAACAGGCTTTGTTTTTGTACTTTTTATGAATACAAGCACTTACACATGTGTTCTTTTGTATTTAGCTTTTTTGCCTAATATTTTGTTTCTGAGACTAAAACATGTTGTTGCATGTAGTTTAGTTCATTTATTTTCATTGCTATTTAGAATTTCACTAATCGAATAGACAACTGTTTTTCCATTCTGTTGCTGGAGATTTAAGTGGTTTCCAGGTTTTAATTATGAATAGCACATGTTTTGTTACAATGACCATTGAGAAGAACCTTTTGAAGAGTGTGTAAATTATCTATCTCTAAATGAGTTAATAATTATTCAAAATGTTTCTAAGATTTTCTTCCAGAAATAAATATCAGTATCTCTTTTCTAAGCTCTGATAACTAGCATAAATTATAGATAATCACATAAAGAGAGTCCTGAAATACCATTTCTAAGGTAGTTGGGACTACACTGGAGCTTTTTGACCTGGCTTTTATTCTGGTCAGGTGCTAACCCTTTTATTTGAAGGCATATGAGTATTTTGTTTGTTTCATTTTGTTTTGTTTTATTATGACATTATAAATACTTTAAAGGTAAATCTTATTTATAAGTCACAGCCACAACTTGTTATTCAGACATTAGATACTATAATTGATTGTTATTTTATTTATTTATTTTTTGGTATCTCAGGCAGCTTACTTAGGAAGAAACATCTTTTCTGGTTTTAAGAAAATGTGAGGTCTTATCAAAGTGTTCAGAAATGGGCCTTTAGAACCATCTGAGTTGAATGTATATACATGCAAGTATACATGTAAATTTCCTTTTTTAACATTATTTTTTTTTCTCTTTGCACCATTACCCTGTCTCTTTCTGCCCTCAGGTAAAACAAAATCAACATGAAGAGTTACAGAATGTAAGGAAGCACATTCACAATTGTTTCTCAAATCTGGGTTGCTTCCTTTTGCCACATCCTGGTCTTAAAGTTGCAACTAATCCTAGTTTTGATGGGAGATTGAAAGGTGGGAATTCCCATTCTTGCTAAAATCAAACATTTTTAGAGACTGAAAGTTTTTTCAAATACATGATTCCTTAAATTTCCTGTCTTATTGATAAAGGATATCATGATGTATTAATACTAATATGCTTAGAATGCTCTCAGTGTTCTTTCTATCTTTTATTGGTTTGTTTGCAACCATCTAGCATATTGATTAACCTATTTTATAATGTGTTCCTTTGCTCTGGACTGAAGTCTTGAGAATTTGGAAGGCTGAAAACATTTTAATATTTTATCTGCTAAAAAGCTCTAACCATTTTATTGTATTGATGCAATTAGACTTAAATTTCTCTGTTTCATAGTTGATAGCATAATTTTTTGAGGTTTTAGAATTAATCTAAGTGTGATAGCAAAAGGCTTGAGAATTAACAAAAGTTACAGTATGGTTAGAAAAACAAAATATAGTATTAAAATTTAATTTGATCTCTTAAATTGTTTGCCTCTTGAAAAGGATGCTTTAGTTTTAATACTTGATGAAGGTATTGTTTTGGTAGTCCAAATTTGAACTGAAAGAATTGTGGGGGTGTGGGAAAACGGTGTACTAGGGTAGTGGGGATTTTTGTTTTTCCCTAAGAGATATGGCATTTTTGGATGAACTTTAAAAAAAATGATTGTATTTAAGTGATAATTTGTCCTCTTACAAAGTTATAAAATAGACCTTATAAGTTCTTATCATTGAAGACTTATTTTTTTTATTTTGTTGGACTAAATGTTGACTAATTTCATGCTCACCAGATATTGATGAAGACTTTAAACGAGAGCTTCAAAATCTGGTTCCATTGCTGCTTGCCCCTGAAAATTTGGTGGAAAAAGAGATAAGTGGATCTAAAGTCACTTGTAGAGATCTTGTAGAGTATTTTAAGGTAGGCAAACTCTTAAATTGAATGACTATCTAGGATAGAAATGTAGCCAACTTAGAACTCATCTGTATATATAAGAAGTTTCTTAACCTTTACTTTAAAACAACAACAAAAACAACCCATATTTGGGCCTCTGGGTGTATTGACATTTAAGGGTACTTAAGAGATTGTAACAGACTACTTGTATCTTCTAGAAAATGATTTTGTTTGTTCACAGAATTATTCTACTTTTCCTCCATCTGACATGGAGAGAAGAGCCATTTATTATACTGAAATACTGCTTTGTCATTTGTGAGTGACAATAGGGATTGGAAACATAATTCTGTATTCTGAATTCTTCAAAAAAGCATTCTCTCAGAATTCTGAGGACTCAAGAAGAGCAGCTGAAAGTATCTATTACTGATTTTTGAGTTCAAGTGATTTTTTCATTGGTTTTTCCCTCTCCCTCAGTTATTCTTTAGCTCTTATAGTTTTCCTGCCAGGACAAGACCATTGTAGAGGGTTGTACTATTATTGGTCATTATAGGTAGGTGGGAAGGAATAGTTAACTAAGAATGTATTCTTGTTCACTTATTGAATGCCTGATCATTTTCATACTGTATTTGTTTAGTTATAGATTAATATTGAGTCAGTAGAAAGTTGAGATGAAAGACACCTGTATGGACATCAGAACATTTTTTCTTATTAGGTTTTTTTTTTCTTCTTAAGCTGAGATAAAATTTAAGTTAGTCAAATACTGGGTTAAAATATTTTCTAACATGTTTATTTGAAAAATTGACAGTTGGACTGGGGATATAGCTCATTTGGTAGAGTGCTTGCCTTCCATGCACAAGGCCCTGGGTTCAATCCCTAGCACTACCAAAAAAAAAAAAAAAGATTGACAGGAAGAATTATAGATTTTTTTTTCATTAAGCGATGGCATTTTATGTATAAAACTTTTAAATATGAGATACAACTTATACAAGTTCAAAGTACAGGTAGCAACATTTCTTCCAGGTGTTATTTAGCTGCATGTATTTAATAGTTTTGAGAATGTGATTAATTTTGTTGAAATGAGAGTATATTTCCTTTTAATGGTGCAAATTTTCTTTGGAGATGTCAAATCAAATTGTGTAACATACAGTATAATGAATCTTATGTCTTTTTAGGCTTACATTAAAATTTATCAAGGAGAGGAACTTCCACATCCAAAGTCCATGCTTCAGGTAGAGAGAGATTAAGACACTGTGTGTATGTATAAGGCGTTGGGGGAAGGGGCAGGAGCTTGTATATATCCTTATTTATGAGAAGAAAAGTCTTTGCTTTAAAGAGAAATTCTGGGAATGGCAATGTGGGGAATGTTCTTTTTTCATGGAAATACATTTTATATATTTAAGGCAGTATGTGTCATGAATTCTAAAGTCTTTATATGATTTTTTTTGTAACTGCATATTGCAGACCTTGAGCCATGTGTAGGCCAATAGAAATAAAGCCCTTTATACCTTCTCTTCAGATACTTAGTGTAGGAACATTTCTATTGCATTAGATGGTTTAATGTGGTTTAATGTGGGCCTTTCTGAACTAAGCTACTTCTGTTCTTTGAGTCTTTGACAAAGATTGTTTGAAAAAACGCTTATTTTCATTTGCTATTGATTTAGAGCTGCTTCTAGTGAATAGGCTCCCCCCCACACACACTTTAAATTATGTTCTTTTATTATGAATTAGTATTGTTTAATTCAGGTTCTGTTTTTTAAGACTTACTACTTTGGGCAGCTTCTCAGTTTTATAGTGGATTAAATAGTATTTTCTAGTAAAATTAATGTAGTAAGCAGTTTTATAGGTTTGAAAATATGTCTTGTGTGAATCTGATTATGAAAGAACTATATGTAAGGAAGGAAATCATGATTCCTTACATCTAGCACATTTTAAGATTATATCTGTATCTGTCCATTTCATAACACATGGTACTTTCTGAAAACTTCTTTAAGCATGAATCTAAGCAAAATAAACTTAGGCAACTATCCTTTTAAAAATCTATATTATAAGCTACTGATATACTCTCCTAAAGGAAAGGAAAACTTTAAGTTGATATTTTTTATGGTTCAATTTAGACTTGTTCACTGTATATAATTTATTATGTTAATCAGATTTTGTAGAGTCATAGGGTATTTTTTGAACAATAATTGTGCATTAAATTTTATTTTTTTAGGCAACAGCTGAAGCTAATAATCTTGCTGCTGTAGCAGGAGCAAGAGATCTCTATTGCAAAAGCATGGAACAGGTTTGTAACTAAAATTTAAATTTGATACTAGGGGGATAGGAGACTTTTATATTTAAAGTAATGGAGCCAGTTAGTGTTCCTTACATATTGTTATATTGTTTCACAATCCCCCTTTATAATCTCTGTTGGAAATAAACTAAGAGAATAATTCACATGATTAGAATTCAGGTGGTAAGGTATTGCATAACCTCTACTAAAATGTTTTCTGGCTTGTGATTTAGAGCACTGTTCTTAGCCTGTGATAGAAGTTAACATTGGCTTAAGGCTAGTAGCAACTTCTGCCCTAAGCTTGTTCTATGTCAGTATGTAATCTTTTATCCACTCTTGTCAGCCACCTGATGTATTAGTGGGTCAGGTGAAGTCAGGTATCAAGTGTAGTGTAAATTTTTTTTACTTCAGTTTTAGTAGTATTATTCATATTTGGAAAATTACTTGAGTCAGTTAAACCTGTAAGAAACAATAGGTTATATTAATCTGCAAAGTATTACATACAAATTTAAAAGTAAATCATGTAAGTGGTTTGGTTAAAACTATGAGCAGGGAACTTCTTTCAAGTGTTAATTATTTCTGGCATGTAATCTCTCCTACTGTAATTCTGTCTGTACAGGTATGTGGTGGTGACAAGCCTTACATTGCACCTTCAGATCTGGAGCGAAAACACTTGGATCTCAAGGAAGTAGCACTTAAACAATTTCGTTCTGTGAAAAAAATGGGTGGAGATGAGTTCTGCCGTCGTTATCAGGACCAGCTTGAAGCTGAAATTGAAGAAACCTATGCAAATTTTATAAAGCACAATGATGGCAAAAATATCTTCTATGCTGCTCGTACTCCTGCCACACTGTTTGCGGTCATGTTTGCTATGTATATAATCTCAGGACTGACTGGCTTCATTGGCCTGAACTCTATAGCTGTCTTGTGTAACCTTGTCATGGGGTTAGCACTGACATCCCTTTGTACTTGGGCATATGTTAAATACTCTGGGGAGTTCAGAGAAATTGGAACAATGATTGATCAGATTGCCGAAACACTATGGGAACAGGTTGGTATCTATCTTTTGGTTTTTCAGTGACTAATCTCATTTTCCCCATGACTCTCTTTATTCCCCACCCCTCCCCTGCAGTGTTTACATATCAACACAACTACTTTCCGTTGATAAAAATATATTTTATGTTTTGTTTGGATACAGAATGTACTAATTAAAAATTTCTTTTTCTTTAAAGTCATAATGTATTTTGGTTAGCTTAAATCTGCAATATTCTCAGGATAGATTCTTAGTTAGTCATAGGCCTGATTTTACTGTCTGTCAGTAGGACCAGGATCTCTAATAATATATTTTTGTTGAGAAAATAAAATATAATCAATGAATAGTTTTAAAGGTAAGGAAAAGAAGTTTGGAAGTATAGTCATGCTTTTGGAAAGAAAAAGAAGTTTCTTACACCAGCAAGAAGCAGTGCAGGAAAAACATTGGATGACAGACACCTGTCATTGCCTTCCATGAAGAAAGTGGTGATTTATTGATGTACTACAAGAAGCAATCCCACAGAGAGTTTTTTCCAAAGAAACTTTGACTTCTGTACCATGGAAATACTAAAGGACAAAGTAAAGCAACCATGAGCTGAGAAACCAACTTCAGTCATAATCTTTTACCTCAAATTACAATTCAAAGTCAGGCTGTGAACTCTTGTCCAGCAAGTATCTACTAAGGAGTGCGTTTTTATATATCTGCCACCTGTATGTTGGATTTGCCTGTGTAAAGATAATTGTCCTTAAGGATGTCATTAAAATGATCATCATGAGATACCTGAAAATCATGTCAAGGACCAGAATAAAAGCTGAGGTTATTATCAATGAATGATGTGAAGGAGCATTTTCATGCTCCTTCTGGGCCAGTAAGGTGTTGAACCTATTTAAAGATTTAGGATTTGCAGGTGCATGTTTGTTTTGGCTTTAAAGACTGAAGAAGCAGACCATTTTTTGAAAAAAGTTGATTAGATGTTGACTTTTCTTGTAATAGTGTGTTAATTTGGGTTTTGCCTTTTCTCTTTAGAAAAGTATTCTATTTGTGTTTGGATATTTGTTAAATTTTAGAATTTTATTTCTTTATAAATCTTACTACTTCATGGTCCTTTGATAATTGCTAATAGAAGATGGATTAAAAGCTATCACCATGTCACTTTTTATAAGAGTGTGATCTACTTATCATTTTGAATCATTACTGATTTTCTGCAACATGAATTTCAGTAATTTCACGTTGTCTTTTTAAAAAACACTTATCTGTCTAGCATTGATTATAGGATTTTACAGGTGCCATATTACAAAACAATTAAATGATGTGCAAAAATTATTTTCAGTATAGTATTGTTGAGGTAAGGTGCTCACTAGTCAGAGAAGATCTGTGTTATGTCAACAAACCTTGTCTAAAATGTATTGCATTTCTCTTTTCTTTTGCTTCAGAGGAGTCCCAGGAAGGTGAGAAACCTACAGTCTCAAATTCTTGTAGTCTTAAACTCTTTAGCATCAAGGCACTCTTGAGTCATTCTCCTAACAAATCACTCCATGTTTTAGGTGTTTTCCAAACTGTTTGAAGTTACTAGACGTCGAATGGTTCATCGTGCTCTTTCATCAGCACAGCGACAGAGACTGTCATCCAACAATAACAAGAAGAAAAATTAGACAGTATTTTTAACTTTTTTCTCTATCTGAAGTGTTCACACTCACACATGTAGGACAATAAGCAGGACCGTCTGGGCCGGTCTGCATAAATGCTGTATACATACCAGATTTGATGCTGCATATAGGGTATGGAATTGCACATCCATCTCATAGGATTTGTAAATGGTTTGAATAAGAGGAAAGTAATTTTTGTTGCATTATAAAATGTCTAAATGCTTTACTTGTATCATCATAACCTTTTTTTGGGAGAAACATCTTTTTATTTCTCACATTCCTGGTTATTTTTGTCATTGCTTTGAATTGAATTTTTATATCTATTTTTATAAGTAACTCTTTTTTTACCTCATGTTTTGTTTGTTTTGCACATTTCTCATACCACAGGTATTGAAGCCCCTGGGTGATAATTTGATGGAGGAAAACATAAGGCAGTCTGTAACAAACTCTATCAAAGCAGGCCTGACTGACCAGGTGTCTCATCATGCCAGATTAAAGACAGACTGACAGTTCATCTCCTCATGGACTCTACTCTCCCTTTTTTCATGCTTGCTGTACAATGAGAACTCAAATAAAAATAAACCAAAGTTTACAATCAACTGTAGAAGTAGTTTAGTATAACTGGCTTCACAGATGGCTGCCACAGAGTGTGAAAATTGTTTGTTGGTTTTAAGCATTCATTTAAAGGCTCCTAAGACCTGGAGATTGGGTGAGGAGCATTATTATATCATGCACATTTGTGCCATGTTTAGTTCTTTTTTTTTCTTCTTTTTACTTAATCTAATGTTAGTGAAATTTGTCTTATGTAAAAGGATATTTCAGGGAAATATTTTAAGAAATCTATTTAGAGTCTCTTTAACACAGTGTCCCATTGAAATTTTAATTTTTAAAGAATTTATGAATCACTGTATCAAGAATCAGATCGGAATGACAATGAAGCCTTTATTGAGCCACTACATTAAAAGTATATATTGCTTTACTGCCTTCAATACCAGTATTACATAAATGCATGTATCGGAAATTTCACAAAAATTACATGGCAATTCTTGTAGCTAAGAAAGTTATTCTGAGGTGTACATTTGTCTTGCCTTTTTAAATTTATAAACCTGCCCTAAAAGGAGATGCATATCTGGGAAACTGAACTGTCTTTTTGCAGTTTAGCCTTCATGTACATAAAATATGCCATTAATTTTATTGGGGGAGAAATTCCATCCAAAAATGTTGCCTACAGCTATGAGTTAAGAGTGTCTGTACAGTGTGTAGCTTTTATTTTCTAAAATCACAGATAGGGCATGTATATGAATTATAAATATATAAATACGATTTTGTATTAAAAGTTTTGTAGTTTATGGCAAAATCTGGTTCTGTGGTAGGCTAATAAGTACAGTTTCTGTGAAAGGAATGTTTGTGGCTCACGTCAGTGTGTGAATGCATAGACAATTTGAAGTTTTTGATATATTTGTGATATTTATCTTCCTTGAGCACTGCAATTCTCACCCCACCCCCCACCCCAGGGAATTCAATGGGAATGTTTATTGTGACTTGTCCTCTGTTGCATTTTAAAGTTATTTCCTGTAATTTATTTTCAGTACATAATTAAAAATTTGTTGTATATATAAAATGAAACTTGTGATTCTTTTTTAAGGAATTCTTCAAGTATATGTTCCACCACATAAACCATATTTGTTTATACTGAAAAGAGCATGAGCAGGAAACACTCAAGTGAGAAATCTAAGGTATTGTACCTTGAAGCAAAGCCTGTAAAGTTGTTTTTTTCTGTGTCTGTCTATGTAAGAGAAAACTTGTGAGTAGCTTAGGTGTAGCTGAGGCTTATTAATTTCTCCTCTCCCTTTCTCTCTTTGTTTTTTTGGTACGTGTTAGTGTAGTATATGCAAGGCTGACCTTTTAAAAATACTTTTGTAGCTTTCTTTACAGTAAAACACCTACTAAAGCACTTAGTTTGGTTTTTAAGTAAAGAAAATTCAGATGTTGAGTTGCATGCATGAAAGTTCTAAATTTACTTTGGTTGGTATATCTTCTCTCCCACCTCCATTCAAATCTTGTTTTTATATGGATTGTATTTGTTTTCCATCTGTATTAAATTACTGCCTACTCACCTGTTCTTAAACATAAAGAATCCACCTAAAAAGTGTGTCTCTTAATTTCTTCTACCACCCTGTTTTATGAATGCCATGGACTGTTTTTATGAATGAAAAAATAAAAATTTGTTATAATAGCAATTGTTCTGAAATATAAGACTTAGCTTACCTTTAAAAAAACTTGTGAAATCTAGACCATTTGATTTCTTAGTATTTTTTGTTAGAGTGTTTTCTCCAAAGATGGTATAATTCTATACAGAATTCCAAGAAAACCCTTCAGTTTCAGCTGAAGGACTCCGATTGTTAACCAATAAGCAATAAAAGGGATTAAAGAAAGACTCAAAATTATTGACTAAAATAACCTTTTTGGTGTTAGTATTTCTGTGGTATAATTTTTAGTAATCAATATTGCAACTTAGGTTTTTTAAAAAGATGAAGATTTTTATGAATGATAAATTATTTCTCTTCTTAATTAAGACACAGTTTACTTTTGTGAGAGGGGCAATCATTTGTGACCCTGCTGTTGAGTATGCCTTGTATGTATATTTCTCATGAAAATAAATGGCTAGTATTTTTGCCTCAGTGAAAATATCCTGTTTTTAGAATTGAATACCAGTATTTCACTTTTGAGGGTTATTTTCTACAAACTTCAAGATGAAGTTTATTTTACTTTCAGAATTGAGCTGGTCTAGAATTGGGTGGTCTAGAAACCTTATTCCTGATGTAGGCATGAGTGCTATTAGTTTTAGTTGGATTGCTTCATTATTATGGATTTTTTTTTAAAAAAAGAGTTTGGGTATTAATTTGGTTAAGACCCATTAAAATATTCCATCAAATTTCCAAAAACACAGATGTCACTGTTAAAGGTTTGCTGTGTAAATATCCAAAATGGCCTTTTATATATATATATATATATTTTTTTTTTTTTTTGTTTTTGTTTTCGGCGGACACAACATCTTTGTTTGTATGTGGTACTGAGGATCGAACCCAGGCCACACACATGCCAGGCGAGCGTGTTACCGCTTGAGCCACATCCCCAGCCCCCCAAAATGGCCTTTTGGAAAGCAGTTCTTTTTTTTTTTTTTTTTTTTAAATTTTTTTTTGTGGGTTGTTCAAAACATTACAAATTTCTTGACATATCATATTCCACACTTTGATTCAAGTGGGTTATGAACTCCCACCTTCACCCCATACACAGATTGCAGAATCACATCAGT
>NW_025999977.1:30837864-30918797 GCF_001458135.2 Marmota marmota marmota
GCTGCTCCTCTTCTGCTGGTGGGTCGCAGGCCCGCCTACCTTACAGGAGTGATTGGAAGCTCTGTTCAGCCGTGGGCCACTGGGCCTTTTCTGCCGGTGGTCACCGTTCCGCCTACCTGGCAGGCGCTGGGGGTGGGGGGTGGCTCTGCCCCTCAGCAGGCCGCTGGGCCTGCTCTGTGGATGGTCACAGTTCCCTCTCTGGAAAGCAGTTCTTAAGTTGTTGATTTCCTGGCCAAATAAAGCCAATTTGGGAATTCCCCAAATAGCGTGGAATCACCACCCTCTCTACTTAAGTCTTATATTCCAGGAACTTCTCTTCTCAGATTTGCATTTTTTTGGAATTTAGGCTGTGGAATTGAGCTGTTCCTAACATTCTGCAGTAAAATACAACTTTTATGTTCTTTAAATTTGTGACTTTTTACAACTCCTTGCCTGACCAAAAATACCTTAAGACTTAAGGAAGAGGATCTCACCTGTTGCATAGTTTAGTAAAATATTTCCACATATATATTTGTACTTTTCACATTCATGACAGACCTGTGATATTTATAGGAAATCACATCATCAAAAACAAAGTCTTAGGTATATCAGACTTGCAAACCTAGGACTCAGATCCATACATACCTCCAGATGTTTGAATCAGTATGAAGCTTCAGACACAGGTGAGTAACATCCCTAACTCAAGATGCAAGATGCAAACTCTTTCTTGGCTGCATTCTAAAAAGCACTAAAAAGTAGAATATGATTTTACTGAAACAAGGTGAAAATTACCCATAATATCACCATGTAAAAAAATAAAGAAGTCAAAAATCTCCCTGTCCATTTGATTTGAATGGATACCTCAGAGCTAACCATTATTTAGTTTGGTATATGTACTATTGAAATCTGTGCTTATTGAGATGTCTGAATGTGCATAAAACATACTCTTGGTGTTATTTTACACAATGGGATTATCCTGTATATTTTTTATATAACATGGACATTTTCCTAAATTTTTAATTATTTAATATTCAAATGGTTGCTTTGATTATTCTGAGAGGGTAGATAAAATTTAAAAAAAAATTTTTTTTTGAGTTGCTGTCTCACACATGTTGCCCAGGCTGACCTCGAACTTCTAAGCTCAAACGAACCTCCTGCCTCAGCCTCCTGATCTATAATTATAATTATGTGCCACCATGCCTGGCTGGTAATTGGGGTTTTGAGGAGAGAACATCAGGTCTTGTATTACTGCTAAGAGGTTTTTTTTTTTTTAAATGATAGTTTTCCCACTGCCACAGGCTCGAGAGAGAATCAAATAGTAATATGTGAAGGGTGCTTGGCAAGCAGGTTCAGGAACAGAAAACTGCACTCTCAATTTTGCTTGTGTTAAGGTTCCATCTGTTGACTTCATTTGGCCCTCTGTACTTCCTGACGCTTGTTCATAACTTACTTTCCCCCACTTTGTCATTTAGGCTGTTAAAGATTTTTGTTTTATGACAGAGACATCATAAAAATGTGTAACCTAGAGTAGAGGAATACTTAAATTGCAATTCTAGGAAAGGAAAATGGACCTTAGTTAACTCAGGTTTAGTTCCCAGCACAACCACTTCTAAGCTTTGGGAACTTGAAAAAAGGCCAGTGTAACAGGTGAGCCTCAGCTGCTTTGTCTATAAAATTGGGAATAATACCTGTCTCGCGGATCTCAGGAGAATGTAATGAAAATGTATCAAAACTGATGTTACTGGGCTGGGGATGTGGCTGAAATGGTAGCGTGCTTGCCTAGCATGTGTGAGGAACTGGGTTCGATTCTCAGCACCACATAAAAGTAAAGATTGTGTCCACCTAAAAACTGAAAAATAAATATTTTTTAAAAAACTAATGTTTCTTTAAATCTTTGTGTGGGGATGATATTTGTTAAAAAATGCATCTGTCTTCCAAATTATACCTATTTTTAACTTCGTACCTCCTGCTTTCTAAAGAGAATAAATAAGATGAAGTTTGGATGATAGCGGCCATTGCTGTTTTGTCTATGGAAGAAAGCATTTATCAGTATTTTCCTCAACTGGATTAAGCTTCTTGGAAAGAAGAATTATACTGTATATGTAGTTTTATGAAGTGTCTTTATACATAGTAAATGCATGAAGTTTTTAAAAATGTGCTAGAATAGTCAACTTCATCCTCTCTACCTGCCTGCCTGCCTGCCTCCCTCACACGTAACATCTGTGGATGAGTTAACTGGTTGTCCGGCAACCCGTTTTCTAAATATCAGTGGTTGGGTTTTCTCCTTTTGGCATCAAAATACTAAGCAACATGATCATTCACTAAAATTTGTGGTAATATAACTTTAGAATTTCAGTATAGCATTTTGTTTTAATGTAGCTTCTTAAGCATCTACTCCTAAATTCTCCCCCAGTCGGGCTTACAGCTTATCTGTTGAGAAGATAAAATCCTTATTATAGGTTATTGTGTATCTGTAAGAAGTTCATATTATTTTGGACAGGCTACTCCTCTTTTTGGGCGAAGAGTGAGTGTTTTATAGGGGGAAGAAATCAAACACATTTATTATCCAAATGCTACCCGTTCCAGTGCAATAGCTAAGAGTGAGTATTTTCATCTCTGTTTCTTATAGAAAAATTATCTGAGGCTCAGAGTTTGGTCACTTGGGGTGGGAAGCCAGGCCTACAATGGTGTAGGGTGACTACACCAGAGATGGATGTCGCAGTGGAAATGAAGTTTTACAGATGTGGGCCAGATGGTGAAGGGTCTTATGGACAATATAAGGGAATTGATGTTCAGGTTAAAGATACATTGATGGTTCTTAGGAAAGCAGAGGAGTTAAGCAGTAATTCTAATACTCTAGGATAGTTTCTTAAAGTATGGGTTTGCTTTTATTTTTAATCAAAATCACCAGAAGTACCTGTTACAGGTGCATATTCCTGGGTTTCATCCACACTGTATGAATTTAAATGTTTCTATTAGTCTTCAGATCATTCTGATACATATTGCAATATAAGATGCAGTATTTGAGAAATTTCATAATGGGTAGTAGGCTTATGGATTTTTCCTGCTGTTTTCTGCTTTTCTGATTAGGGAAGGTTTAAATGTTGTATTCTCTTTTTTCCTGAGAGATAGAGAGGTGGGGGCCTCTGCTGGGAAAAACAGATACTTCTTGGGCTGGAGTTGTAGCTCAGTGGTAGACGGCTTGCCTAGAACGTATGAGGCACTGGATTCAATCCTTCGCATAAATAAATAAATAAGTTATTATGTCTATGTATATTTAAAACACTAAAAATTATAAACGTTTACTCTTGTGCATTAAAATAGATGACAGATCCATCCATTCTCCCTCCCTCTCTCCCTCTCTCCTTCCCTCCTTCCTTCCTAATGATATTGAGCACCTTCATATATCTGTTCACCATTTTTATGTTGTCTTTGGAGAAATGTCTATGGAGGTTCTTTACCCAATTTTTAATTGGGTTATTTGCTTTTTACTATTCAGTTGTGAGTTTCTTATATATTTTGGATATTAACCCCTTTTCAGATTCATGGTTTTTGCATTATTTTCTCCAATATGTAAGCTGTCCTATTATTACATGTTAACATTTTTATGATAATTTTAAAATAAATATTTTGATAAAAATGACATTGTTTTATACTTTTGAAAATGAACAAATGATAGGCTTATCAGAAAACAGCTGGATTCTCATATCAGCTTCTATATTCATGTTGTAATATATTGGTTTGGTTGAAGTATATGAAGAAAATCTGACCTCACAGGTAATATAGTTAGAAATGAGGAAATTACGGAATCCCAAAAAGTGTCTTAGGGGCTCCCAGTGGTCTCTGAATTATATTTTAACAACCACTGCCCTATATTAAGAAGTATCTTTGGCAGGCAATGCTAAACAAGGACTCTAAATGACTTTGAAAGGATGTAGTGTCTTCTTATGATTTATTTCCAAGTTTTGGGTAATTTTTCTTGATACTTCAAAAATCCTGTCATGCTTCTGTTGCCAAAGACAGGTTGGTTCAGACCAGGTTCCACTTGTAAACACTAGGGATCGGGACTGTATTATAAACCCTGTTCTTTAAAATTCCCCTTTTTTTCTTCAGTATAAAATGTGTGTTATACCAGAAAATTTTAAAGTATAAAAGAAGGTGGTTCTAAGGTCTGGGGAATGATTGTGGGTATTATTCAAAAGGGGTAGAAAGGAGGCAGGTATGATGGGGAATTCCAGGACAAGGGGTAGAACAGTAAGAGATGAGGTCAGCCAGGTAGAAAGGAGGCCAGGTCATGTAAGTCCTGTCAGCTGTTTAAAGGAAATTTTAGTAGGAGGAAAACTAGGTACCATTAGGGCATTTTGAGCAGAAGATAGCTTGACTGGATTGTTTTCTCTATTGTGATGAGAATATATTTGGGAGAGGAGGGGACAGGGTCTTGAAATTTCATTTAGGAGGTGACTGAAATAATCCAGGTGAAACAAAATGATGACCTGGATTAGATGGAGAGAAGTAGATTTGGTATATTTTAATGAAATAAGTCATGATTTGACTATTTCCTAGGTAATAGATACGTTTGCATATTCTTTACAACAGTGCTTGTAAATTTTCAAGGATGAGGAAAGAGAGAGGCAAGACCAATCTTGGCTATTAAACTTTTTTTTTTTTTTAAGTGAGAGAGGAATTTTTCTTTTTTTTTTAAGAGAAAGAGAGAGAGGAGAGAGAGTTTTTTTAATATTTATTTTTTAGTTTTCGGCAGACAAAACATCTTTGTATGTGGTGCTGAGGATCGAACCCAGGCTGCATGCATGCCAGGCGAGCGCGCTACCACTTGAGCCACATCCCCAGCCCACTATTAAACTTTTCTAGCAGGCTTTTTAGTTTGTTTTCTGTTTTCTTTGGTGCTGGGGATTGAACCTAGGGGTGCTCTATTATTGAGCCACATCCCCAGTCCTTTTTTTTTTTTTTTTTGGGTACCAGGGATTGAACTCAGGGTTACTCAACCACTGAACCACATCCCCAGCCCTATTTTGTATTTTATTTAGAGGCAGTTCTCACTGAGTTTCCTAGAGTCTAGCTTTTGCTGAGGCTGGCTTTGAATTCATGATACATGACTTAACCTCCCGAGCCACTGGGATTACAGGCATGCGCCACCATGCCTGGCTCTCAGTCCTTTTCTTTTTTAAGGGTTTCCTTAAGTTACTCAGGCTGGCTTCGAACTTGTGACTATCCTGCATCAGCCTCCCTAGTTGCTGGGATTTCTTGAGTGTGCACTCTGATGCCTCAGGCCAGCCTTCTTAGTTCCAGCAACAGAATCCACTTGAGATAATTTAAGTAGGAAGAGAACCACAAAGGCCAGAAACTGGCGGAATTTTTAGAGAAGTTGGGCATGCCTTCTTGGAATAGCTCCAAGTGGAAGGGAATTGTGGCATGACATGGTCTCTGCTGTGTGGATGGTGAAGATAGCCATCATCACCACTGACCTTTACCATGCTGCCTTGGCTGCCTGAGTCTTACTGCTTTTTCCAGAAAAACTCACTTCCAAAACAAGTCATGCACCTGGAGATCTTGTTGATAGAAACTAACACACCTGTTGATATACTAATTTCTAAATTTCAATGTGCACACCTGTTGATATACTAATTTCTAAATTTCAATGTGCTCTATAAAAAATTCTGTCTGAGGAAGGTAGGATTCATACTTGGAGAATTATCAAATTGAGGAGAGTATTTTGGAAGACTTGTGGTAGCTCTAAGTGACACACTTCCCTGTAGCTCACCCTCTCTGGGCGTTCAGCATTGATGCACATTTTTTTTCCATCTTCAAATCTCTTACCTGTACAATACAATGGAACTATTCCTTGTACGAAACTTGCTTTCTTCCTAACAAGGGGAATCCCCAAATCCCAATTAGGATTTGGTTTGATGTTCATTCTCCTAAGCACAATAGCTTAATTCTGTGAATTGAGGATGAATTACAAAATGAATCAACAGCCAATCTAAAATAATCAGGAAGGTAGAGGGTATTAAAAATAATTAATTCATGTACTTATGTATATAACTCACAAAGGAAAGAGAAAAATAAGTCTGCAGTTGATATCTTCCCATTTTATGTTCCCTTTGTATTTAGAATTTAGCCTTTATCTAGCAGAGTGACCAAACTCAGTGACCAAATCGTTAATTCCTGAGGGATTTGAGTCTCTGGTGGTCCTTTATTCTCTAGGGTTGCTCTAGTCTGTTAACTTTCATTATTAAACAAGACAATAGAAGGATATTCCCTCAAAGGGTCTCCTAGTTTCCAAATGTCCCTTCCAAATGTCCCCCATCTCATGTAGCATCAATCCTTCCCTTGATAACAAGTATCAATGGCCTCTGTTAAAATAGTAAACATCCCCCCCACCTGGCCTTTCACTTGCTTATTTAGTAATGTGGTGTAAGGAAACTCAAGTGGCCATAAACACCTGGTGGGAACATTTTATCTCTTGTACATCAATATTTCTAAACCAGCAGTCTAAAATCATCAGAATGGCAAGTGACAATTTGTAAGTGGATCAAAACGTTAACGGGAAGTTATCACACCTGCTTTTATTTATCAATTCCCAGAAAAATACTATCATATTACTGTTGAAAAGCATATCCTACACTTGGTAGGACAACAGCCAGTTCTATATAGTGTTGTCTCTTGGCTGGTACTGGAGATTTCAGAAGACCATTTCTCCATCCCATAAGGTCAGCTGCTTCACAGTGAAAGCTTTCACTAGTCTTCCCACATATCCTGGAGCATCAGCTTATTGCATCATTACTTTTCTTTGCAGTGGAGGGGGAGGATACTGGTACTGGGGGTTGAACTTAGGGGCACTTGGACACTGAGCCATATCCCCAATCCTATTTTGTATTTTATTTAGAGACAGGGTCTCACTGAGTTCATTAGGGCCTTGCTGTTGCTGAGGCTGGCTTTGAACTCGTGATCCTCTTGCGTCAGCCTTGGAGCCACTGGGATTACAGGTGTGCACCACTGCACCCGACTGCATTATTACTTTTGTTGTCAAGTGAGTTCCTTCATAAAAAACATCTTTTGGGGGGAATATGACCACAATTAAGGTATTTAGTATGCCCAACAAAGAACAGCATGCAGAGAAGACAAATCCAGAGCCAGAGTGAGTGTGTGTCCCAGCAAAGACAAACGTAGTGTGTGATGAATGGGGTCCTAAGTAATCACCTATCCAGATGGTAAACTGGTCTCCCTTCATCCCCCCACCCAACTTGAGGCTCAGAGTTGGTTGCTCCAGTTGACAGGTGAGGCCCTCAGCCATGCATATCAGACTTGGTGGGAAGTCTGTTTCTTAAGCCCAGACATAATCTCTGTTCTTTCTTTCATGGCTACTGAGTTCATTAAATTATTGAGCGAACACTGAAGTGGCTTAGAAGTAGTCTTTCACATTATACTACAGAATTTCTGGCATCCCTATTGTATTTAATGGAGGCTACTGCAGAGTCCAGATTTCAGGACACAGATAAGCAAACAATTAGAGCCTTTTCCCAGTTTGCTTATTTACATTTAGAATCTCTGCCAAAGAAATCCTTGTCAAAAGTTTAGCTCAGTCTACATTGACCTAGTGTCTCCGAATCTATTCTCATGAATGTTATATAGATAAATAAAAAAAACTTGAAATTTTTATTTGATAGGTATTCTCTCCAGGGTTTGATTTTTGTAGTTGGTCCCATGGAATAAGTGGATGTCACTGTAAAAAATAACAGGAGGAAAACTGGTGTTTTATTGACATTAACTGTCAGAGTATGCTAGATTGGATCCGTTTCATGGAAAAAAAAAAAAAAAAGCCTTGCTTCTCAAGAGTGGCTCAGGGACATGCTCAGTCTGTGTCTTTACTCGGCCACTTGCCCCAGTCTGAAATGCCATTTCCACTTTTTTAGGTTTATTTGATTCATGCATGTGTTCCCTAAAGCTCAGCTTCTTGGAGAAATCAGGCCCCTACCATAACTCATTTCACATTTAATAAGTGTACACTAACAGGATGGTGTCTGTATTTTTCCCATTCTTGCAAGACCTGTGGATAATCACTGGAGGTCTGGCAGCTGCAAAAGTCCCCTGGAGCAAGGGATGGAAGATGACGGGGAACTTTATATGATCTCTCAACAAGTTCTGCTTTATTGGAGACAAGTCTATGGTTTTCTTCCCTTGTGTATTTTAGATCCTAAGCTCTCAAAGAATTATTTCTTGGCAGTTGTATTTTAAAAATCTGCCTGTATCTTTAAGTGTTAATATTTTATTTTAGCTAGTTTGTAGTCTAGTGGAATTATTCAAGGGTTCCAGGTTTGGGATCGTTGGGAACACATGCCCAGTGGGCACCATATTATTTTCAAATGCTTATGAACACTGCATTGCAAAACATTTACATTTTTTTTTCTTGGACTGGTAAATTTTGGTATTACACCTACTCAGGAGTCTGTAAGCATACCTTCCTTACCTGTATATTCATTCACCTAGCACATTTATTAAGTGTATATTGTATGCTACATGCTGGGGACACAGTGGTGAACTACATGCCCTATTTCTGCTACTACCATAGTCTTTACATAACTGCCAGGAAAGTTACTACCTGTCAAGTAATCTATCTCTGGATGCTAAATTAGGAAGTCCTGTCATTCACCTAGAGTACAGCAGGGGGCAGATGAAGTCCATCTTACAAAAGTGTTCGTGGTAGTCCAGCATTTCCAACACAGATTGTTAACTCAGTTCAGCTTTTGAAGGAAACTAGCATCTGATTTTGCATTTATGTTTATTGCTTACCTGACTTTCAGTGTCCCTGTTGTCAAAATCTGGGGAAAAAAAAACCTACACATACATTTCTTCTTTCAGAGTAAATATTTTTTGGGGGATAATTACATTTCGGATGTTTGTGAAAGCCATCGTAATAGCAACAGCCCCTTTTTGTAAATAGGAAGAAAACCAATCTAGAGATCATCATTTCAATTCTTTGATTCAAGCTTCTTCCAGAAGCCAGAGAACTTTCAACACTGGCAAATCAAATTGATGATTCTGTCTCCAGAAGAAAATCAATAATTGCTCTCTGAGGCAGACAAATTACAGGAACCACAAGTTCCACTCTGTTTCGTAATCTCATGACAAACACCATCTGAGTTACTTACAGTTCTTGGGTGGGAACCTTTTCTTACTAGGATCCCATTGACCATACCCAAAGCCGGCTATGTCTACTCTCTTAGTTTTGTCACTTTGCTCAAATGACTTGTTTGTATTCTGGCCTGTTGTGATCCTCATCTCGTGGTTTGGTGAATTTCCCAGTTCTCCAGCACCAGCCAATTTCCACGGAGGGTCCTGGGAAGCTTCTTGGACTGGCCACTAACTGTTGGCCCTCAGCTCTAGCAATAATGTGCTAGGCTGAAGGCTTATTTCGTGGGAAAATTTTCCTCGTTTTGGCTCCACCTGTTCTGCTCACCCCAGCTGAGAAGTGTCCTTGTGTATCCTCGGGAGTGCCACTGCCATCATCAGCTCTGGAATTCAATTTGCCCTGAGCTAGAGAAGTGCCCCTGTGTCTACTGCCTCAGAAGAGTGTCTGTACCTCCACCCTTATAGGTGGCTTTCCCTTCTCCTGTGGGTAAATTTGTACCTGTTACTAAGAGTCTGTGACTTGTTTCTCAGCGTCTTTATGAAGGTTATTTGGTTGTAAGGAAAAGATGTTCTGACGCCCGCCCAATTTTGTACAATGTCAAGGGAAATTCAGAGAGCCAGGGACAAGACTGAGTTCAGCCACTTGGAAATGCCACTGGAATGTTGGGAACTGAGTTGTTCTATTTAGTTCCAAGACCCACATCTCTCTCTCATGTCTTTCTCTCTGTCTCCTCTTTCTTTGGTGGCTTCTGGTGCTTGAAATGCAACAATATGGCTGTCCCAGCTTTATTCCACATAATATTTCAGTTCAGTCACTTTCATCTCAGGATTTATTATCTCTGTGACAGTTCAAATACTGAAAGAGTATGGTGCTTTGTCAGCCAATTGATTGACAGATTTTTTAAAAAAATTTATTATTTTAAAAATAGACATTATTATTGCTATATGTATATAGGTGACTGTATGACCAATGTGATTCTGCAACCTGTACAATCAGAAAAATGAGAAATTACACCCCATTTGATTCAAATGTATGAATTGTCAAGATCATTGTACTGTCATGTGTAACTAATAAAAAAATTATTATTCTTTTTAGATATACATCACAGTGTATTTTGATATATTATACATTCATGAGTATAACTTATTTTAATTAGGATCCCATTGTGATTGTACACGATGTAGAGTTACAATGGTTTTATATTCATATATGAACATAGGAAAGTTATGTCTGATTAATTCTACTATCCTTCCTATTCCCCTCCCCCTCCCTTTCTTCATTCCCCTTTGTCTAATCCAATGGACTTCTATTCTTCCTTCCCTCTCCCTTTATTGTGTGTTAGCATCAGAGAAAACATTGGGCCTTTGGTTTTGGGGAATGAATTATTTCATTTAGCATGATAGTCTTCAGCTATATCCATTTACTGGCAAAAGTCATGAAGTCATTATTTTTTATGGTTGAGTAATATTCCATTATGTATATATACCACATTTTCTTTGTCCTTTCATCTACTGAAGGGCACCTAGGTTGGTTCTATAGCTTAGTTGTTGTAAATTGAGCTGCTATAAAATAAACATTGATGTGGCTGCATCCCTGTAGTATGATGATTTTAAGTCATTTGGGAATATACCAAGGAGTGGGATAGCTGGATCAAATGGTTCTATTCCAAGTTTTTGAGGAATCTTCATACTGCTTTCCAGAGTGGTTGCATCAATTTGAAGTCCCCCCAGCAATGTATGAGTGTAAATTTTCTCCCACACCCTCACCAACATTTATTGTTATTTGTATTCTTGATAATTGCCATTCTTTTTTTTTTTAAAGAATTTTAATATTTATTTTTTAGTTTTCGGCGGACACAACATCTTTGTTTGTATGTGGTGCTGAGGATCGAACCCGGGCCGCACGCATGCCAGGCGAGCGCGCTACCGCTTGAGCCACATCCCCAGCCCTTGATAATTGCCATTCTGAATGAAGCAAGATGGAACCTCAGTGCATTTTTAATTTTCATTTCTCTAATTTCTAGAGTTGTTGAACATTTTTTTCATATATTTGTTGATTGATCATATTTCTTCTTCTGTGAAGTATCTGTTCAGTTCTTTTGCCCATTTATTGATTTGGTTATTTATTTTTTTAGTCTTAAGATTTTTGAGTTCTTTATATATTCTGGAAATTAATGCCTCTATGTGAGGTACAAGTGGCAAAGATTTTCTCCCATTGTATGCTTTCTCTTCATGTTCTTGATTGTTTCCTTTGCAATGAAGAGCTTTTTAGTTTGATATCATTCCATTTATTGGTTCTTGATTTTACTTCTTGGACTTTAGGAGTCTTGCTGAGGAATTTACTTCCTAGGCTGATATGATGGAAAGTTGGGCCTATATTTTCTCTAGTAGGTGCAGGGTCTCTGCTCTGATGCTAGGTCCTTGATCCACTTTGAGTTGAGTTTTGTACAGGGTGAGAGATAGAGGTTCAATTTCATTTTGCTACATAAGGATTTCCAGTTATCCCAGCACCATTTGTTGAAGAAGCTGTCTTTTCTACAATATATGTTTATGCTACCTTTGTCTAGTATGTGATAAACTATGTTTGTGGGTTTGTCTCTGTATCTTTTATTTTGTTCCATTGGTCTTCAGGTCTGTTTTGGTGCTGATTGATGAACTGAATCAGAAGTCAACCTCTGTTGTAATCAACTTTGGCCAGAGGGTAGGTCCATGTGATAGGCATTGGCTAAGGTCAGTTACCCAGGAAGTATCTAGATCACATTCCTAGGCCTTCATGTGTACATAAAGCCCAATAGTTCACAAAGTATTTTTAAACACACTATTTTTTTTTGCTTTTTTAAAATTCTAATTTTTATATATGATAGCAGAATGCAATTCATATTACACACACAGAGCACAATTTTTCATGTCTCTGGTTGTATACAAAGTATATTCACACCATTCGTGTCTTCATACATGTACTTTGGATAATAATAACCATTACATTCCACCATCATTTCTAACCCATGCCCCCTCCCTTCCACTACCACCCCTTTGCCCTATCTAGAGTTCATCTAGAGGATCTCCCTATCTAGAGGATTCTCCCTTGCTCCCCCTCCAAACCCCATTTTGAATCAGCCTCCTTATATCAGAGGAAACATTTGGCATTTGGTTTTTTGGGATTGGCTATCTTCACTTAGCATTATCTTCTCCAACGCCATCCATTTACCTGCAAATGCCATGATTTTATTCTCTTTTGTTGCTGAGTAATATTCCATTGTGTGTGTGTGTGTGTGTGTGTGTGTGTATCACATTTTCTTTATCCATTCATCTACTAAAGGGCATCAAGGTTGGTTCCACAGTTTAGCTATTGTGAATTGTGCTACAATAAACATTGATGTGGCTATGTCCCTGTAGTATGCTGTTTTTAAGTCCTTAGGGTACACACTAAAGAGTGGGATAGCTGGGTCAAAAGGTGGTTTCACTCCCAGTTTTCCAAAGAATCTCTATACTGCTTTCCATATTGGCTGCACCAATTTGCAGTCCCATCAGTAATGTATGAGTGTGCCTTTTCCCCCACATCCTCGCCAACACTTATTGTTGTTTGTATTCTTAATAGCTGCCATTCTCACTGGAGTGAGATGAAATCTTAGAGTTAGTTTTGATTTGCATTTCTCTAATTGCTAGAGTTGTTGAACATTTTTTCATATATTTGTTGATTGATTGTATATCTTCTTCTGAGAAGTAAACACACTATTTAATTTGCTTACTTCTTGAATTCATTTGTTCATTGAGCATTTATTGAGCATGCCCTATACCAAGTACTGAAGAAGGTAACCCTTACTTGGCTCCATGGTCAGATAGGAGTGTGTCCTTCTAAAGACAGTTGTATCAGGAGGGGTTCAGGTTTAACAAAAATGCAGGAATGTGATATAAGTGCAGTGGCAGAGAAAGTTAGCTTGCTATGGACAGATGGAGAAGAACATAACTGGGATAGTGGTAAGGCAGGCAGCTTACTGTATGACTTAGTGATATTTACACAGCATAGTAATCAGGAACTTGGCAAGACAAGTAAAAACATCACCTGACTTGATTGATGAGATTACAGCCTCAAAGGGGTTAGATGATTTGCCTGGTATTATACAGCACTGAAACCAGGACCAGGGTCCAGATGTCCTGCCTGACATCTAGTCCTCACCTGAGGAGGTACAGCCCCTCCCACCCTAAGTCTGCATTTGGGATGCATTGGTAGGACCCCTCAGTGAGGTGCTTGGAGACTTGCTTTGGTCATCTTCTCAACACCTGCTGGTCGTAGTCTATGCAGAACCTAGAATTTTCAAGGGTAGGGTATCAGGAGAGGGTGGGGAAGGGGAAAAGCAGTTGGGGAGGTTGCCATCACTTGGCTTGGGAGGGGGAGATTGAAGGTCAGAATTCTGCCTCAGAATTGTGACAGGGGTTGTTTGATTCATATGACCATATGGTTAGCCTGGTATAGTGGCACAGGCCTATAATTCCAGCTACTAGGGGAGCTGAGGCAGGAGGATCACTTGAGCACAGGAATTTGAGGTTAGCCTGGGCAACATAGCAAAACAAAACAAAAACTGAAACACACAGTGAGGGTGGGTGGGGAGGAGAAGAAATCAGATCCCCCGTGCTTCTCACAGGTTTCTAAGATGGAATTTGCAATATTGGAATTTGCCCGGGGCAGGCCCAGCTACATAGACCTCACTGGATGGCTGTGTCCCAGTAGGTGTCAGAGCTATCCCTGGTAGTGACATGAATTTGGCTGAGGAAGTGTTTTGGTGGAAGTCAGGGCAAGAGGAGGTTTCCTGTCCTTTCCCTTTAGCCACTTCCCTCGCAATTGGCTTGCCTCTTGAGCCACATCCTTTTTTCTGTTGCCAAGTAAGAGGTGAGGACCGTGTCATATGGACCACAGTCACAGAATCACATGCAGTTGTTAGAATGTGCATTCACCCTATTTCCTGCCATTAGGAAAAATGCAATTTCCTTGAGACTCAACTCATCCCATTTCTTGTTCTTTTTTCTTTGCTCTTTTTTCTTGAAGCATGAGATCACCTGGGCCTGTTTTTGTTAAGAAAGAAATAGGTTAGAAATATAGAAAACGCCTCTTTACTGGAAATAAATCAATACCAGGGGCATGATCCATTGCAATGGATGCTGAACCTTTGTGTTGAGGAGGCCACAGGTGGGGCCTAAAGAAGATGTGTTCCCTTCCACAAAAAGCAAATTGGTTCTCAGTGCCAGGGAGAACCTGGGGTCACTGGCTCTATTTTTTAAAGAGATGCTAGAAATCTGAATTGAAAAAAAAATCGGTATAAAATTGGCGCACACTTTCTTAAAAATATAAAATGTAACAAAATAGAAGAGGATTTGGCTTAAAGGCAAGTTGGTTTGTAACTTGGGAGCTACTTCTTTTCCAAAAAGAAATCCTTCCCAGGCACCTCCCTCCTGGGTATTCTTTCTGAAAACCCAGAATCCTCATCGAACCATGAGACATTATTATACAAAATATACATCCTACAAAATATCGGAACAGTACCCTTCGCAAGTAGGAAGGTCACAACAATAGAGGAAAGGCTGAAAAAATGTTGCAGATCCAAGGAGACTAAGGAAACATGAGGACTAAATGCAGCGTGGGATCCTGGACGGGCTCCTGAACATTAGTGGGAAACTTGATGAAGTCTGAATAACTGTCTGGAGTTTGGTTAATGGTGTCTATTTCTTCATTTGGACACTGTAGCAGGGAAATGAAAGATGTTAACATTAGTGGGAAATGGATGAGGGGTATGTGGGAACTCTCTACTGTATTTTTAACTTTTTTGTTATATAACAAATTACTCCAAAATAAAAAGTTTATGAAGAAGGAAAAGTCCCTTTCAAGCTTGAGATAAACTTTGGTTGTTATGGTCTGAAAATGAAGTCAGATTTCTAGGGTCAGAACAAATGCTGTGTCATTGGCATCTTTCTCCCAACCTGTGTTGAGCTCAATGGTCATTTCCCTTGAATCTAATGGTAACAAAGACTCTGAGCGAGGGCCTTGGGTTAACCCAGAAGCACAGAGGTGGTCATGTAAGTGTCCTAGGCAAAATGACATCTCCCTTGCTGTTAGTAAAGGATGGTCTATTTAATGTCCTCCCTACCCCCACCCCCACCCCCACCACGGACTGTCCTATAGTGGCTAGAGTTAATTTGAAATCTATAGAGTTTAGGTGCAATCTGAGGGCTGACATTTTGCGTAAGAGTATGGTGGGTTAACCTGTCAGATTGTGGGCTAAATGATTTTCCAAGCAGCTTTGGGCTTTGTGTGGTGAGATCCAAGGAGGCCTCCTCCTTTCTAAGAAAACATTCCCAGTGTCAGGAAAATTGATGAGGCAGAAAGGCCTGAAGTGAGCCATGAGACGAAAAGAAGGGACCAACATGGGAGCAAAGAGCCCCTTCCATCTAGTTTCATCTCTCTGGAGGAGTTAAGTTTCTCCGAACTTGTGTTCCCTCCAACTCCACAGGGATTATATCACTCTGTAGGATTCCCAGGCAATTATTCCTCCTCGAAAGGCAGAGTCTCTCCTTTCAGGACCCAATCAAGCGACCACAAATCAAAGATAGCTTGGACTCGTTCCACTAATAGCATGGAAAGGCATTAGTTGAAGTCATTTGCAAAGGGAAGTGGCTCAGATATCTCTGGTCTCACAAGAGAAGCTTCTGTAATGTCTGATTACGGTTACAAGAGGCTCAGTGGAGTGAGGCATCACATTTCTCATAATGAGAGGTTATTTATTACCCACTGAACCAACAGACTCTCTCTTGCATGTTTGTGCAAGATAAGATAGAATGCTCTCAAGTTGAATTAATTCTAAAAGGAAAAGCAACACACATGTTCTCGGCTGATATTTATTTATTTATTTTTTTAGCTTTGGTTGTATAGGGAGGGTGGTCTGAGGGGCTGTGCATGGCCCTCCTTGCCCTGGCTTTTAATGCTTGAAGTTGGACTCACTGGGAACATTCGTTTTGGTCAACACACTGGATCCGTGAGAGACTGTCAAAATGTTAAGAACCTGTACCATTCACCATCATTAATTTAACAGTTACTTCTTCCCTGTCCCCTTCTTTGTGGCTTCGAGTAATCCTTCTGGCTACAGTAATTGGTTCAAGAATGGGCAAATGACAGAATCTGGGCCACTCAGAGTCGTTCCTAGGATTGTGCTAAGAAGAGCTGGGAGTGAAGACATGCAACTCAGGGGGGGTGGAGGGCTGTTTTCAGCCACACAGAGAAAGCCCATCTTTACTGAAAAAAATGAGAGGAGAGAAGGAGAAAGGAAAGAAAGAAAGAAAGCATTGAGGCTCAATGCTAGGTACTGAGAGCCCAGATGGGTGTGTGTGTGTGTGTGTGTGTGTTTCTTCCAGTAAAATCTCCTTTCAGTAAGTCCCACTTTAATTAAGCCCCTTCTCCTGGGCTTCTACCACTTGCAGGAACTCACCGGTTAACACATTCGTCAACGTGCCTTTCTGCTACAGTTTTTCATAAACGCCATTCCTAGATGGGCAAGAGGAGGCCTGCCTTCGGGCCTGCATTTTCTGGTTTTAGAGGCCCTGGCCACCATATTTGGGTTCTGGGATGCCAGGAATCTGTGCTTGTCAGGAATGAAAAGAGAGTAAAATAGAAGGAAAGTAAAAAAGGAAGGGGGAAAAAATGAAAAAAAGAAAAAGAAAACACCTTGGCCTGGTAGAAGGGAAACCAGAGAGCTGAAGTGTGGATTCCTCCTGGGTTTTTACAGATTTTGCCTATTTGGCTTTTTCGTAAGAGACTTTTGAAGAAAGGGCTCTGCCGCGAGAAGAGTTTCATATTTACAGGCTTAGAAGATCTCTGCCTGACTTTCCAGGTCTAACCTTCTTTATTATTCCACTTGCCTGGTCACCTGGCTTGGAACTGGCTGTGTTCACAGTCCAGAGCTGGCTCAGCAAGAGATGGAGGGGGAGGGAGGGTCATGTGGGCTGAAACAGGACTAAGCTCATACCAAGGACTCACAGTGGCCTCAATTCCTTGTCCCCCACTTCTGCAGGCCCCTGCTGAGATAAGCCTGGGAATAAGTCAGCCATGTCAGAGTTTCCGCATCAGCTGGCCACCCGGTCACTCTTTGATGCACCACTGCAGTTAGAAGGGCGTATGCGGGTGTGCAGGTGGTCTGCGGGTCTCTGGTCCAGCAGGGAGGCGGCCGTCTGCCAGGCAACAGGTGCTCTGAGGCCAGGGAACCTGGAGGGCCTGCTGGGAGTGAGGCAGGGTGTCAGGTCGGAGGAGAAGCACGTGGGGGTGGAGAATAATAAACTCCTTTATGACTCTAAAGGCTCTTGGAGCCTACTTTTCAATTATAAATAATCCCAGGATTGTTCAGAGCTCAGCAGTAGCCCCTAGTGCCCTGCAGCTGGGCAGAGCAGCCCACGTGACTTTTTAGATCTTACTCATGTGACAACCTCCCAACTCCCAGCCTTTAACAGTGTAGGAGAAGAAATTCTAGAAACACAACCGAAACACATTCACCAACTGAAATCAAAGTGATAACTGTATTTACTTCCTGGGTTTATGTGCAGGTATGTTAACAAGGACTCTGTGCTTACTGTAAGGAACTTTCAATGTATACAGCAAATATTTATTGAATACCTAGTGTGTGCCTGTATACCAGTCCTGCACTAGGCAGTCAGGTGGAAGGGGAGGCATGGATGATAAATTCTTGAGTTATAGTTGAGCTGGAGAGGCAAACACAAGAGTCGGTTGAGATGCTAGACTCTAGGCTTTGTTCAAATGTTCTAGAACAGGTTGCAGAGCAATGAGCAAGCCTCCAGGGGATGCCTTTGAACTGGTTCTTTCAAGAGCAATAAGTGAGCTAGAACTAATTCTGAGTCCCTGCAAGAGAGTCCAGGAAGCAAATGAGAATGAAAGGCCAGCACGTAGGAGCCAGAGGAAAGAAAGAATCCCCTCCCTCAAAGCAAAGGGTCTATTGGAGGGCTGTGTGGGAAAGTCTGTACAGGACCCAAGGACCAGAGGATGGTGCCTGTAGCTGCCCCTAGCAGGAGACGGGAGGGTGGATCTTTTGTAAAACCTGCTGCTAGTGATGATCTGGAAGCAGCCTGATGGCTGGAGAGGGTGATCCCTGGGGTGGGAGGCACTTCTTTCCCTGTTGCCCAATCACAGTCCAAACCTGCCTCCCACATTCCACAGTTAGCTATAGCCTGTGCTGAAAATGCTTTGATTTGAAAAGAAATACTTTCCAGGCAACATCAAGAAGTCTCAGAAAACATGTTATTCAAAGAAAAATGCCTTTCAAAAGTTTTGATATAGGTAGAGGGAAGACGGGGGAGAGTTCGAAGTCATGTTCAGGAACATGATGTCCTTTCAAAGCTGTTTTGGGAATGCCCTAGGCTGGAGGGGAAGATAAAATGATCTCACTGTAATTTGAGGAAAAGAGTCTTATTTTCTTCTCAGTTTCCTCAGAAGTGAAGACAAAACTGTGTTAACGCATGTTGTGTTGTGTGTGTTGCAGGTGCTAGCTGGACTATCAGATGATAGGTTGTCTAACAAAGGATTCTCATTTGTGCTATTCAATCAGTTGCCTTGGAGAGAAATTCTTAACATATTTCAAAATTAGTGTTTCCAAGCTCCCAGCAAAGATTTTACCAAGAGTCGTAGGAAAAGACGTCTTTCTCAATGCTGTTCTAGCAATCTTTTTTTTTTTTAACAAAAAAGCCTTTATTAAAGTTTTTTTTAAATTAGAAAAGTATAAAAATAAAGTAAATTTTAATAGTCTGTGTAATATAGCTCTAATAACATTAACAATATAAACAAAGATGTGAACATGGCTAGACAAGCTGATCAATGTGTATATCTTGCATATACATCAGTAGGCTGAATTCCTACAAGCAGAGTTATTTTTTTCAAAGGGTTCGTGTTTTTACAAATTTAGTAGATGTCACAAAATGCCTCCTGAGCAGGACATTAATTTATAATTCCCCCAAAATATTTGTGTATGTATGTAGTTTCTTTGTTAATTTGCCCTTTTAAAATATTGTTTATTTACTTTTAACTGACAGAATAATTTTGTGTATCTGTGGAATACATTGTGATGTTTTGATCTACATACACATTTTAGAAAGATTCAAAGATGTTAATATCATCACCTCACCAATTTATGACTTTGAAGACAACAATAAGTGTTGGCCTGTGTGGGGAAAAAGGCACACTCATACATTGCTGGTGGGACTGCAAATTGGTGTAACCAATATGGAAAGCAGTATGGAGATTCCTTGTGAAACTGGGATGGAACCACCATTTAACCCAGCTATCCCTCTTCTCAGTCTATACCCAAAGGACTTAAAAACAGCATACTACAGGGACACAGCCACATCAATGTTTATTGCAGCACAATTCACAATAACTAAACTGTGGAACCAACCTAGATGCCCTTCAGTAGATGAATGGATAAAAAAATGTGGCATATATACACACTGGAATTTTACTCAACAATAAAAGAGAATAAAATCATGGCATTTGCAGGTAAATGGATAGCACCGGAGAAGATAATGCTAAGTGGAGTTAGCCAATCCCAAAAAACCAAATGCCATATGTTTTATCTGATAATGAGGAGACTGAATCATAGTGGGGTAGGGAGAGGGAGCATGGGAGAAATAGATGAACTCTAGATAGGACAGAGTGGTTGGAGGGGAAGAGAGGGGGCAGGGGGTTAGAAATGATGGTGGAATGTGATGAACTCCAAAGTACATGAATGAAGACACAAATTGGTGTGAATGTACTTTGTATACAACCAGAGATATGAAAAAATTGTGCTTTATATGTGTAAAGAATTGTAATAGTACACTCAGAAAAATGAGAAATTATATCCCATCTGATTCAAATCTATGATATGTCAAGGTCATTGTACTGTCATGTGTAACTAATTAAAACAAATTAAAAAAAAATTTAAAAAGAATTGTAATGCATTATGCTGTCATATATTTAAAAAATAAAATCAATTAAAAGAAATAAAGAAATGAAAGGAAAAACCAAAATTTAACTCCTCCACATAGTGACCACAGTTAATAATAATGTACTTTATATTTCAAAATTGCCAGAATAGTTCTAGCACTCTTATACTCCTCACCTGTAATGTCTTCATAGAAAGCAAGATAAATTGTCTAAGGAAGGAAGATTCAGGACACTGCACCAGAACTCTCTGTTCTCCTACAAATCCACCTCTAAAATTCCTTTTCCAAACTTTTGAAGTCTTTGTGGGTGTCTTAGAAATGGCTTTTTCTCAAGATGAGAACATGTGTCATAGTCACCCTGTGGTCACCCAGGGCTGGTGGGCTCAGGCTGTGCTACAGGGTTCTGTGTGGCTGTTGCATAAGTAGGAGGGATGCTCACTCAGGGAAACCCAGAATGGGGGTAGGAGCCCAAAATATGCAGCAGCTGCAGTTTGCTGGATGCTTAGGTCGACTGCCCTCTAATGTGGGAGATGAGGCTGGCTCTGGGGAGCCCAGATCATCACAGGATCGGGAGAAGAGAGGCTAGAGAGCCTGGGTAGGGGTGGATATGACTCCCTGGGAACTTGGTGTGCTTCAGTGAAATCCTGGCTCACCCCTCAAAGTCTAAAGATGGAGGAAGTTTCTCCTGCCTAACTCTTCCCTTTCAGTTTCCTAAGAAGGATGCCACCTCATCTCTTGGCATCATCTTCCTTGTCTGATTAAGGAATAGAGCCAGTTAATCCCTAAGATCTTTTCAGCATGAACCTCCTCTGCAAGGCTGGCTACATAATTTGCAGAGTCCAGGGCAAAATGAAAATGCAGGGTCCTTTTTCAAAAGACTCCCTTTCAAAGTGCTATTAAAAGGTTACTAACAGACGAAGCCCTTTCCTTTCTTCCATGGCCTCTTTCTCTCTCAACTTGCCATTTTTTAAATTTGTTATTCCATGTTGTTTTAAGTAAAGAAAATTAACACTTAATAGTATTAGCACAAATGCGTCCATTTGTCAATATGTAATGTTGTCTTAAATATAAGGTACTTAAGTTATAGGCAGAATCACTGAAATTATACAGACGTTTAGGTTGTACATGTGAATACACGATACTTGGTTTCTATCAGAACAATGGACACACTGCACAAAACGAACTCAGCTGCTTCCACTTCACTTCTTGTCTCGTGCACATTCCACCCAAACTCTCTAGCTTGGGTTCACCGATGAGGAACATTGGTTGCCCTATTTCCCCCTTTCCTTCTTTATCAGCATTGTAGGCATACATGGTTGGTTAAGGCAGGGAAGTCACACGAGTAAGAAAACAGAAAGTTATCATAAAGGAAAATACTGCTCACTCCTAATAAAAAAAAAAGGGAAAAATCACAGGATCTTATAATATACAAAGAAGTTACAAGAAGAAAGAAGAGACAGGAAAAAAAATCAAATGAAATGCAGGCTTCAGAAAAATGTTCCAGTCTGGAATAAAAACTGTAGCATTACAAGAACAACGAGACACCACTATATACCTGTCAGAATAGCCCAAATCCTAAACACTGACAACAACACATGTTAATGAGGATGTGGAGCAACAGGCACTCTCATTCATTGCTGGTGGGAATGAGAATTGGTATAGCCACTTTGCAAGACAGTTTGGTAGCTTCTTACAAAACTAAACATACTCTTATCATAGGATCCAGCTGTATGTTCCTTGGTATTTACTCAAATGAGTTAAACTATGATGTGCAAACAAAACCCTGTACACAGATGTTTATAGCATCTGTATTCATAATTGCCCAAACCTGGAAGCAAATGAGGTGGATAAGTTAACTGCGGTACACCCAGACAGTGGGATATCACTCAGCACGAAGAAGAGATGAACTATGAAGTAAGTCATGGAAAGACACAAAGGAAACTTAAATGCATATTACTAAGTGAAAGAAGCCAGTCTGAAAAGGCTATATAATGTAGAATTTCAACTATGTGACATTCTGGAGAAGGCCAAACTATGGAGACAGTAAAAAAAAAAATCAGTGATTATCAGGGGAGTTGGGGGAGAAAAGGATGAACTGGCAGAGCAGAGGAATTTCAGAGCTGCCAAGTTATATGACACTATATTGGTGAATTCATGCCAATAAATATCCAAACATATAAAATGTGCAACACCAGATGTGAGGCCTGATGTGAGGCCTAATGTGAACTGTGGACTTGGAGCACTAAGGATGCATTACCACAGGTGCATCAACTAACAAGTGCAACCCTGGTGTGGAATGTTGAGGCCGGGGTGCTGTGCATGTACAGGGGGCCCTCCACGCTTCCTGCTCAATTTTGCTGTGGACCTAAAATGTCTCTTAAAAAAATAGTCTATTTAAAAATTAAAAAGAAACATTCAAGAATTAATTAAAAAATAATTAAATCAAAGGCCAGAGCAGAGATAAATAAAGATCATGGAGACGTGTAGAAATAACAAAAGTTGCTGATATATAAACAGGGATAATTCAAATTACCAAATAACATTCAAGGGATGATAGAATATTTATACAGGCCAATTACATAAGAAGAAATAGATGTCAAACATCTATAATCCTCAACAAACACACAGCTCAGAATTCAAGCCCAAACCCAAACTCCATCATTGACATGAGAACTAGTTTGCAAGGAACACAAAGAAAAACAGACGCTGCCAAATTTAGAGGATATAAATAAAAATCTGAATAAAATGAAAAGGAAATACAGGATTACAAAGATTAGGAGACAGCACCAGGCTGTTAGCCTTAGAGCAGATTCTTTCCTTCTATAAAATGAGTTTTGTCTTCCTGTAGATGGATATCTAGATTTTTTTTAAAGTTTCATTTATAGTATCATGTTAAGCCAATGAAATATATAAAGTAAGGTATTGTGCTACTTTATACTAGGGGTGAAAATTGAGTGCATTTATTGAACAGTAGAACCTAGACCTCAGCAAATATGGAAATTAGAGTGACATAACAGCATATAAGAATTCTCTTTCCTGATGATATAAAGCACATGTAACAAACAATTGGAAAGTGAAAGGAGAAAGAAGGTGAAAAGTTAAATGAGTGTTTATTACTTCCTAATTGCTGGGTTATAGTGGGGACTAGCAAATTATGGCTCTCAGAACAACACTCTCTGGTACAGACCAGAGTTCAAAGTTGTTAATTTGTGGAATTTCCAATTTGTGCATAGATCTTTGAAAAAAAAAAAAAACCCAAAACAACTTTTGGCAAATGATACTATTTCTATTCCTCCAGGGTCACCAAAGCATAATAAACAAAAATCTTGACTGATTGGTTTCAAGAATTGAAAAAAGATGAGGGGAGGGGGAGTGAGGGAGAAGGAGAGAGGGAGGGGGGAGAGTGAGCACCAGCGGGGAGGACTTTGGAAAGTCAATCAAGGAAAAGCTATCCTTGGGCCAGGAAATGCATCATTGGTATTCTCTACTTGCTGAGGTTAAAGGGGGTAAAAGGGCCTTGGTAGGCTAACCCCAGAAGCAAAACGTTAAAGACAGAGGCACCTCTCAACTACTCCCCCAGTCAAGATTCCAGTCCTATATTCCTTCTTCCTGAGAACACAGAGACTTGTAGGTTCAGCTTAGAAGATCCACTTAAATCTTTGACATGCTATGGTTTCAGCTCCAACTGGGCTATGTTTTAGGGTTACCAGTTCACTGGAGAGAGAGTTCTTTGTGAGGATCTCAGATTGCAGGATTTTTCTGCCTTCCTTTGATTTCCTTTCCACAAATACTCCCTGTACCTAAGGACCCCCATATTTGCCCCTCAAAACAGGGGGCAAAGCAAACAGCCCCTGCCTTCACCCGGAACCCAGTAAAGCTCTTTTAAATTTGGCCACCCTGTCCACATTGTCTCTCTGTTTCTGACCTCTCCTCTCTTATCAGGATTTAGCAATCTACCTTTCCAGCCCCACCTGCCTGTCAGAATTCCCTCCTTGCTCCCCCTTAGGGGTGAGGGCCTTTGTCACCCATGTTCACAATAAATGCTGCTAAAATCTATTTAGTAGTTGCCTCCTCCACCCAGTGCAGTGGAGGGCCTGAGCAGGTAAGTTTACTTGGGAGGCCCCAACTGTGAGAATGCTCCCTGTTCCACCTCTTTCCTGTGTCAGTTCAGTGGCATAAAATCCCTTTCCTTGCAAGGGCGAGATGCACAGGCTCAGCACCTTGTCTGATCTGAAGTCAGAAGCAAGCCCAATAATCCTGAAGGCACCCCCTGTTGCAGCTTGCCAATGCCCACATCCACATGAAGGTGCTGCAGGTACATTGGGATATGCCCTAGGAAGTGAATTCGGAGCTTGGGGTGAGGCACTCTCACACATGAGCATGAGAATGGGGGCATGACTGCCTCCTAGAGAATTTGGGAGTGTTTTTCTTTCACAATGATAGCAGGTGCTGCTGGCATTTAGTGGGGTTGGAGAGATGCTGGTCAACACCAGCTGTCCCCACAATTGAAACGCTATTCCACATCCCACACAGCTTTCTAATGTCCCACCATAAGATATGTGGGTAAAATACCCATTGTAATTGCCCAAACCTAAACTTGAATCTATTTTACACATAAACACAATTATATTTTACAAGATGGCAAGATATACTGAGTTTTCCAAGAATTGCAAGTACCTTGTAAATCAGCGGACTGTTTTATCTATCAAGTAATAGTGTCCTGACTTTGTTTTTATTTGATTTAAGTACAATTTGAGAACTACACATTTTTGCTTTTTGTTTATAATTTTTCTCCTGCACCACACATCCATGAGGAACAACTTTGTAGTAGAAGTGTATACTATGCAACCTGTGTTAAATATATGTTGAATATATGTTTATCAGAAAGATTTCTTATGAAAGACTGATGATTAGTTAATGGAACCCATGTCCCAAAATATTGGCCTCTTGCACCTGAATTTATCAAAAGGAAGAGCTATAGATTGATTCTGATGCTTTTGTGTTTGTTATGACAGCATCTCTAAGAACTTAAATAAGCTTGTTCTGCTTAATCAGAAAACCATCTTCTGATACAAACATAGCATTCATGTTTGAGGTTTGTTTATGATCATCGCGGGAGCAAGAGCACTGATTTGATTGTTATTGGCTAATGAAAAAACAACAGAAGGGAACTTGATTTCCAGGTAGCTGGAAAATTAATTTATTTGGAATAACCTATTATTTAAATAACTTATAGATGAGATAGACCTTTCTGTATGATTGCTTCTTTTCTTCTGAGATGGATGGAGGAAGAAACGTGGTAGGTGTTCCTTGGATGCCATTGACTCATACTTTACTCATCTGAGAATAAGTATCTCAGGATAATTGGGAACAGCACTTTCTTAAAGATCAATGGCAAATAGTTCCTTGGTGGAATTGTTCTCAGATGTGTACTTCCATTACCTCTCCCTAGATTTCTTTTTTCCCTTTTATGGTTTTAAAGCTTTCTTGATAAAACCAGCACCATCTTCTTCTTTGAGACATTGGAAAATGTGCTTTCCTGACTTCCAGCTCTAGTTAACATAATTTGGAACTCAACTGATGGAAAGGCTCTCCATTAATATGTAAGGTCTTTAGGAAAGGAAAACTGACACCAGCTCACTGTGTGAACCCAGATGTTTCAAACTAAAACAAGAATCCCAGTTGTCTGCATGCTGTTTTTCAAATATTGACCATGGAAATCCAGGTCCTGTAAGAGCGGACCCTGCACTAATTGGGTCCATGTAGCAATAATTGTATTTCTGAAGTTTATATAAGAACCAGAAGTGCCATTACTTACCTAAGATCGATGCTTATTTCTTTCTTGTGCACCTACACCTGGGCGGCCAGGTGTGCAGGGCAGCTTGGTCAGCCTCTACTTGTGGATTCCCTCCTTGGATTCAAGGCAGCTGCTTTAGGTCCCACTACTTCCATTCGTGATAAAGGAGTGGGGGAAGGGGAGTCTGGGCAGGAGGCTCAGTCTTCTGACTTCCGACCATCGAGTTAGTAGTAGATCCCTTCAGCTCACGTACCTGGACTCAGATCTCTCACATGACAGCACCTTGCCATGAGAAGAGACAAGCTGGGGACTTTTGTCTCTTGCTGGGCAGCTGTGTGCCATCATAATAAAAAGAAGAGAAAAATGAATATTAGGGAACAATTAGCAATCTCTAATTTTAGCCCACATCTCCCCTTCCTTTTCCTACATTCCAGTCACACAAAATGTTACCCACTACGTGCTCCTCTGGGCCTTTGTGACCACTTCTTTGTCTGGGATACCTTTTTCCTCCTCCATTTGTCAAAATATGCCTCATCCTTCAAGGCCCAGGTAATATGCTACTCTCTCCATAACATCTTCCTGAATTATTCATCTTCCCTTTCTCTCTCTCCTTCTTTGTTCACATTGGACAAGTCAATGGTATTATCCATTGAAATCCTTATGTGATGTTGTTTATTTATAAATGTATGAGTTTTATTACTTTTCTGTGAATATGTATCATTTATATCTGTTTTATTTTTCATGGTAGTGTGGAAATCTCTTAAAGCGAGGCTTTATTTATTTTGAATTTAAACCCCAATTCTGCCATTTGGAAGCCAAGTGAACTTGGCCAAGTTACTACAATGGGCTCAACTTGGCCTTTTTCTTTGGCCAAAAAAGAGAAAAAAAATAGAGTACTTTTACCTGCCTGAAGATTAAATGAGATACTTTATATGGAGGCCTTAGCATGGTGCCTGGCATATAGGAGGTTCTCAAGAAATATGAGCTATTATCATTATCACTATTTTTGCTGCTTTCATTTTCCAGTCTTATAGAAAATCTCTCCTTTTCTGCCTGCTGGTAAGTACTAAATAGATATGTGTTATCCTGAAAGAAGATATTTGTGATTCTCGGTGTGAAAATAGAATTCCTAAGCTTGGCACAGCTCTTGCGGCCCTTGGTGCCCCATCACATCTTATTTGGTGAGCATTGCTGCTCCCATTTCCAGGTGGGATTAGGGACAGGTAGGGCAGGTGACTTGCCCAAGGTGGTTTCAGCAGGTCTGATGAGAGCATACTCATGTCCAATGTTCTTTCCATTTCCCACCTCATGTCTGGAACTTTTGAAAAATAAAATCCCACAAAGGCTGTGTTATATTTATGAAACGTAAAAAAAAAAAAAAAATTCTGCAGCACTATAAATGGAATATATCAATGCAGTTAAAAAGGAGCCAGATCTTTAGCCTTGCTAAACTTCTGAGGCTGGCTTTGAACTCAAAATCTTCCTGTCTCAGCCTCCTAAGCCCCTGGGATTACAGGTATGTCCTATAAGGGGGGAATTGTTGTTTTTTTTTTTTTTTTTTGTGAGATTTGACTTTCAGTCTTGGTTTCAGTACAATGAAGGGTTCCATGTTGGTATATGCCATACGGGAGCTCCCAGCCAGGAGGCATCTCAGTGAAGAAGCAGCCCATTATCTTGCCTCATGAGATTGTGGGCTTGAGCTACCCCAAAGAGAACACACCTAGGAATAGAGCTATTGAAAAATGTGTAGGATATAATAAAGAAAACCGGAAATGTCATTGGGGGATATAATAGAAGATCTGAATAAAAAGAGAAATATATCCTTAGATAGGAAGACTTGGAATTCTTTTTCATTTCTTTTTTTGGTGCTGGGGATTGAACTCAGGGTCACTCGACCACTGAGCCACATCCTCAGCACTATTTGGTATTTTATTTAGAGACAGGGTCTCACTGAGTTGCTTAGTGCCTTGCTTTTCCTGAGGCTGGCTTTGAACCCACTATCCTCCTGCCTCTGCCTCCCGAGCTGCTGGGATTACAGGCGTGCACCACCATGACTGGCTTGGAATTCTTAATATGTTAACTTAATGCACTCAAGAGCATGCTGAGATGGAATCAGAGATCTTGGATGTTAGCTGCAGGCAGAAAAGTCAAGCCACATTGCAACAGTTGGGCCCTCGCAGCACTCAGGGAAGGCCAGTTTCAGGCTCTGCATTCTGCATCATAGCTGTCCATTCTTCCAGACAGGAGCTGCAGAAGGAGACGGCTCAATTTCCTCACAGCAGAGCCCCCCAACCCCCCTTCTGATGATAGGGAAAGTCTAGAAAAGCCATGGGAGGAAGGATAATGATATCTGAGAGATATGGGAAACCTGAGGTTTAGGGAAGCTGCCAATTCAGCGAGATGGAAACCACTTTCTTGCCAGGAACTTACACAATGTGCGACCTGTCGGCCTATTATGCAGATATAATGGAAGAGAAAGTGCTTCCACTGCTCATTCCACAGCTAAACCACACAATCTGGCCACTCCTCACCTCGGAGGCAACAAAGACACATTCACAGGGTTTGGCTCCTTCCCCCCGAGTTCTGCACCTTCAGATGAAGAAGCCAGTCACGCGAGGCTGGCCTGCTGGGACCAGCTGGGAGAGTGCAGCCTGGATGCCAGGGCTCTATCCTCTTTCTTCCCATGAATCTCCTCCCATGTGCCCAAACATATGAGTCCTGGCAGTGCCCGTTAATGATACGTCTGATGGTGTTTTCTGTCTTGCCTCCAGGAAGATTTGTTTGGTTTGTAGCCACTGAGCCAGGAGACAGAAATACTTTGGAGACACCTTGTGACCAAGCCAGCAAAAATTCTGTACTATTCAGTAAGTCAGCAAACATATTTTGAGAACCAATGAATAGGCTCTGTGCCAGGTGTTGGAGATTGGAGTTTTCTTTTTATTATCTATCAGACCAAAGGGCATGGCCTGGGGACCTGGTCTAAGGGAAGGGTGTTGAAATACCTGAGTTTGGTTCCTGGCTCTGTCAGGTAACCATGGAACAGTCATCTCTGAGCCTCAGGTTTCCTTACCCACTTCATTAGTGGAGGGTGTAGTTGGGGGGCCCACCTCTGACATTCTATGTTGGTGAGTCTGTGAGCCTGAGCAGAATTATGAGCACCTGGATGAATCTTTTTTTTTTTTTTCATTCTCAGAAAAGTTTGGGCAACTGATTTATCCTTTTATTATGTCACAGTTGATACATGAGAAAGAATGTGAGAAGCACACAGGTAAGTGACAAAGCCCAGTAGAGACCCTGTGAGATTTCCTTCCATGCACATGATCAGTACCATTGCTTTAGCTGGTGTGCTCCTCTCCTGGTTCTTCCCCAGAACACCTCTAGAAGTTACCAGCATTCTGAATTTTATTTTTATAGCCCCATTGGATTTAAAAAAATAATATAGCACGCATGCATATGATATCAAATAATGCATTGTTTAACTTTGCCTGCTTTATCAAAATGGTTATTGTATGCAGTATTCTTGTCATTTGTTTTTTTAACTCAATATTTTGTTTCTAAGAGCCATCCATGCTCATGTAGTCATTGATTATTTTAACTATGGTATATAACATTTGTTGTCTGAGTAGATATAAATAGTTGTTTATTCTTTTTCTTTGAATGTTTTTGGTTGCTATTACCATGTTGCTATGAACATTCCTATACATAAATTCCATGCAAGAGTTTATACTTAAAAATAGAATCACATAAATCTTGTGCACATGCTCAAGAGTTTCTCTAGGGTAGACTTGCTAGGCTACATAAAGTTGTGAACATTCAACTTATTTCTTCACAAACAGTTGTACCATTTTAGACTCCTACCAACAGCATATGAAAATTCCAGTTGACTCACAACTTTGCCAAGTATTTGACAGTATCAGATTTCTTATTTTTTGCCAATCCAGTGGGTGTAAGCTGGAAGCTCCCTGGTATCTTCATTAGTGTCTCTCTGATTACTAATGAGGTTGAGTCTTCTTTTGTGTGTCTACAGGCCATTTATGTTTACTGCTCTGTGGACTGCCTGTTCCTGTCTTTTGCTCATTTTTCTGCTAGGTTGTTTGGCTTTGTACTGATTAACTTATTTATTAGACTTGAAGAGATTTTTAAAACTCAGTCCTCTTTATGCAAATTTTATTGGTTGTATATTGCAAATACGTTCTCCTGGCTTGTGGCTTTCTGATTAATTTCTTCATTGGGTCTGTGTTAAACGGAAGTTCTTAATTTGAATGTAGCCAAATTGATTAGGTTTTCTTTTGTAGTTAGCACTTTTGTATCTTGTTTAAGGGCTTCAGCACCCTGAGGTTCTACAAATGTTCTCCTATATTGTCTTTGTTTTAGAGTTTTGCCTTTTATATCTAAGTCTTCAGAATGACATCTAAAGGATTTGATTTTTTTTTGCATGGTGTGAAGCAAGGTGCAGTCACAGTTATTTATTTATTTTTTTCACGTGGGTAACCATTGGCCCTATCACATTTGTTCAAGACTTAAGGGTTTCCTTCATGGCCTGAGGGCTTCTCTGCCTTTCTCAAATACCCACACTTCTCTGCCCCGCTCATCCTGTAGCCTGTCCCACTGTACTAATGGTCTGTCTGTGTCCATACGACACAGAGACTTCATTATTCCAACTTTGTAGCACAACCTGGTTTTCCTCTTCAGAAGTGCCTTTGTTATTCTTGGATTTTTGCTCCTTCTTATAAATTTGAGAGTTATTGGTGAAGCTCCTCAAGAATTTGGTGTGGCTTTTTATTAGAATTGTGTCCAGTCTTTAGATCAGTTTGGGGAGAAGTGACAAATGTGTTATATTTTCCAAAGATTATGTTATGGTCCTTGAATAGCTGAAGGTCTAGGGAACAGAGGGCTGGGGAAGAGGAGACAACATGCTGTTATGATATCAAATGACAAATATTATATATAAACATGGAACACTCGGAGAGTTGGGGGTAATGCATTATAGAGAGATAGCCTGTGTGAAGTTCCTCAAAGAACACAGATTTTAAATCCCAGTTTCAGATGTCATATAAAACTGACCAGTGTGCTCATCCATTATTTCCTCTGTATCCAAACTTCAGCATCAGTTCACCTCAATGGTCCTGATACTGTGCTATTCCCATGCTCTGACTGTTTTGGTTACCTTAGGAGGTCAGTCTCACCTTTCTCAGAGAGACTTAACTGGGGTCCCTTTAGTCTTACATGAAACCAGTTTGTGCCAATTTTGTAAGCTTGACTTTTTTTTTTAATTTTAATTTTTGTAAGCTCAACTCTTGATAGCTTTGTCTCCAGGATTTCATTCAATCCTGGAGCAGCTATCGCCTGGTCATACTTCAAGCATCAGTTAGAACACCACCACCAACAAGTGCCTGTCATGGCGCTAGACACTTTGCAGGGCACTATGACTCTGGCATACAGTCAAGGGGTTTAGAGCTAGACCTACCTGGGTTCAAGTCAGGGCTCTGCCTTTGCCAAATGACATTGGGTCAGCCCTTTAACCTTTCTGATGATGTGGTTCTCCATGCATAATATGAGTTGATAAGTTTGGATTGAAGATAATATATATAAAGGATCTTATACATATGCTCTTTTAGTCAAAGAAGGAACAACAACAACAACAAAATGCTAGTTTCAGAAACTAGAACAGAAGAAGATAAACTTGTTTCTGAGATCGTTTTATCCTGGGAGGAGAATATGAAGTAGAGAGAGTTAAGCCACCACAGAGGACATGTGCTGGGAGGAAAACAAATGACAACATAGTGCAACGAATCCTACTTACGCTCTGATCCAGAAAGCACTCACGCTATCACGTACACAGGGTCCCTTAGAGCAAGGTGACCCATTAGAAGTAGATGAAGAGCAAAGCACAATCCAGGGTGGGGATGAACAGTGGATGTGGGAGGGAGGAAGGGCAGCAGGTGCCACCAGGGAGTCTGTTCCACATGCTGGCTTTATATGGGGACACAGATTTGAAGCCAAGATTTCCAGTGGGTCCATCATGGTTTCAATGATGATTAGAGAGAACTGCCAGGAGTACCAAACACAGTGGCATGATCAGTGTGGGGAGCAGCTGGAAAGAGGTCTCCTTGGAAACGATAAGGTTCCATCCCAGTTTTGAAGGGTGCTAGAGTGACATTTTCCAGGTGTAGGGAGCCACCCAAGCAAAACATGTAGGCGGAGAGCCAAAAGGTGGTCCTGGCATCTGGGGATCCTTTGGGATAGTTTTGAGCCCTTTAACTCCAGACTTCGGATTTCCTCATGTTCCTGAGGAGAACACGACCTGACAGGGGTGGCATTTGGAGGAAATTGTCCTGGCCCCAGACAGCTGCAATTTTCCCCTTTGCAAATTTTAATTCATCACGAACATTTTGGAAAACGCTGTCACACATGCATGTCTCTCCTGATGTGGTCGACATCTGTCTCTACTACTGGCAAATGCAGAACATTTACAAAATCTGTACAGCATTCGTGTCTAATAACTTTTGCTTTAAACATCGCAAAGCTGACCGCAGACTTAGAAATGACACACGTTCCTCTGGAATAATTTAATCCAGCTTCCCTCACTGTAGCAGGATCCAGCTGCCTGGACAATGGCATGGGTGTTGAAACCTGGGAGTCTAGCGTCGCAGTTAATCTTAGAAATAAGAGTGAACTTAGCAACTTTCACTTTCAGTTTGCATTCCTTGGAAGAATGACATTTTGAGAGTTTAAAATGGCTCCATATTTAAAAGCATTCTGCATGCACTACTTTTTGTACCATTAGTAGGGTTTTCCTTTTCAAAAGAAGGTTGTATTTTTGTAGCATGTGGATATAATGGCCAGTTGTGTTTCAAATTAAGGTTTGAATGTTGGCTGAACAGAGTTTTCCTCTGTTGTATTTTGAGAGGCCAGAAAGCTCCTTCAGTCCCTAGAAGGAATAGATTGATAGTTCCTTCGTTGCCAGGTGGCAGAAGCCCACAGAAGGTAGGGACACCGAGTACTACAGGGGCAAACCATTTGAGGGCAGGGAAATATTTGAAGGAACATAGACTTTCTCAGCCCAAAACATCCCACCCCCCTCTTACAAGACTGCAAGCAATCCCTTCTTAACCCAAGTTACTTGTAATCCACCTGCAATTCATCTTATGGGAATAGCTGTCTCCAGGCTGTTCCTTTTTCCCTTTGAGACAAGCATGTCCTGAGAAAACTTCTGATGGAGAATTGGAGAGAGCAAGGCTTTAACTGCATTGACTGACATGCAAGTCACTTCACAGTCTGCAAGTGACTGCTTTCTCTGGAGGTCATTCCTACCTGACACGGGTAAGGCCAGCTGAATTTGTCAAAAGGGGAGTTGTAAGGTGAACAACAGACCCATCTTCCTCAGTTTGTCCCTAACTCTAGGCTGGGAAGAGAATTTCATCTGCAAACAACAGAACTTCCAGGGGAGAGTCCTGGTAAGAAGATCTAGATTTTGAATTCTTCTTTGCCTTTGCTCTTTGATGAACTAAGTCGGCTCTTCATTGTGATCCTGGGTGATTTCTTTTTTCCATAGGGAAGTGAAAACTGGGAGTGAATGGTGCAGAATATGAAGACGTTCGTGGTAAGTCAATTTTTCTTAATGATTCATTCATTCACTTTTATAACAAATGTTTTCTGAGACCTTTCTATGTGCTGGCTCCCAGGCATGGTGCTGGGGATATGGGAAATATATTGACAAACAAAATTAATCATTGCCATGAACCAGGGATATGACATTTGGGAAGGTTAAAATTCTCCAAATGAAGACACTAATTCCATAAAATCCTCTTGCCCCCGAGGGGGCGGGGGGAGGGAGGGAGAGAAAGAGGGGGGAGGGAGAGATTTTTTTAAACACTTTTGGAAAACACTATATTCTCTGATTTTTTAAATTGCAATATAAAATAATAAAGGCTTTAGTATGTTCTATATAAATTCTACTATTCTTTGTTCAATTCAACATTTATCTAAACACTTAACTATAGAAATGTACCTACGAATACTTGGGGACTAATTTTCTGTGAAACACCTATTGAGGCAACTCAGCGCAAATGAACAAATGTTAGAAACCATCAGGATGACAAGGCTGGCTGTGCTTAGTGTGGTCCAGTGCTGCTGCCACCAAGTGAAGCCCACCACGGAAGCCACTGGGCCTGTCCTCAGGGACCACCAGAGACACATCCTGCAGTGCACAAGTCTCTCTGTTGTGTTCCTGCCCTCTGCACAGTGACCATCCCAGCCACCTGCCCATCTGTTTCAGTTCATATGCTTTTATAGTCCTGCCTCCAAACTCAACTTTGTCTGGAAGCATTTTCTGAAGTGGCATCATTAGAGTAAAAGAAAATTAATTTTATATTTTCTTATTACAACAGCAACATGAGCTTATCATAGAAGCAGTATAAAATGATATCAACCAGTAAAAGAAAATAAAAACCCACCCAGAAATAATTACTGGTCTCTCCCTGCCCCTACCCCCGTCACATCCCAAAGGGGATTATTCGACCTTTTCCACTCATTACTACTTTGTGTCATCGTGTCCTGATGGCATCGTGCTTGTAGTGCCCCCACACTCTGTAATTGCTCGTAGATATTTGGTGTAAGGATGACCAATTCTAGGCCTTTTTCTAGCACTAAACCTACTTGATCTTTATTGTTATTTTACTCTGTGAATCTTATATATATGGCCTCAATTTATTTTGTATTGATTTTTGAAAAGTAATGTTAGACTTTTTTTTTTAACAACAGTTTTAGATTACAGAGAAATTGATCAGACAGTTAGAGTCTATCTCCAAACACGGTTTCCCCTATTGTTAACATTTTGAATAAGCGTGGAACTTTGGCTACAATGAGTGAAATATTGATAGGATATTACTAAAGCCCATTGTTTACATTAAGGTTCAAGCTGTGGTGTACAGTTCTGTGGGTTTTAACAAATATATAATGCCATATACCCATCACTGCAGTGTAAAAAAGAAGAGTTTCACTGCCCTAAATCTTCCTTTGCTCCATCTATTCATCTCTCCTCCTTTCTCCCTTCCAGCCCCTGGGAACTACTGGTCTTCTTACTGTCTCCATAGTTCTTCCTTTGCAAAATGCCATATAGTTGGAATCCTACAGGCTGTAACCTTTTCAGTATGGCTTCTTTCGTGTCACAACATGCATTTTAAATTTCCTTCATATCTTTTCATGGTTTGATAGCTCCTGACCCTGAGATCTGACAGTGAATGTAAACAGGGCTCTTTGCTCCTTTGGTTAAACCACAAAAATGGACTTTGGGTCTTGCACTGGTGGGTGAGGCTAGTCTCCCTGAAAAGAAGTGGTCAAGGCAGATGGGATACATGTATCAAGTAGCAGATGAATTCCTTGTTTTGCTCCTCTTGCATGATTATTTGGAAATAGTCCTGCTTACTGGGCCGGGCTGGGACAACTGGGAGAATGTTGGGGGATGCTGTGGCACTCAGGCACACACCCACTGTGAATCAGCACCACAAAGAAGCCTCCTGGGTAACACATGTGGAGTTTGCAGAGTCAGCCAGAGGCACAACCACAACTTTTGTCTTCAGCCTCTCTGCAGACCTCCCTCTGCTAGTCACCCCTGTGAGTGGTGACTTCTCAGGGAACCCATCCCTGACAGCCAGACCTCAGCCCCTGGAGGCTCATTCTAACCCACCCAAATGCTCCTCTCTGAGAAAGGACTCAGGAGGATTTGCCCAATTCTTTATAAACATCCCAAACCAGTGAAGCAAATGGAACAGACTTTAATAAGGTAACAAAGGGTAAGGGAAGAAACACGTTCTTTCAGCCATCTGAGAACATGCTTCTACTCTCCATACCACCATGCTGGAAGCAGTCAAGCTGAGCCTTGGGGTACTGGTGGTGAATGGTTTGGAACTGGATCATAAGGAAAGCAGAGGGGATCTCTGTGAGATGATGCCAAAGGCATCAACTCTGAGTGCCAGTCTTGACCTGGTGCCTTAATTAAGTTCATTAACCTTTTTAACCACTCCTTCCTTATCTTCAGAACAGGCAAATACTTGCTTGTTGTATGAATTGACACATGGATATTCCTGGCACATGGTAACTCTCAGAGAATATGAGTTTCTTTTCCTTTCAAGGAAGTCTTGAGAATGACAAAGGGGCCATCAGATTCAGGGGCGGGCAGACATGAGGACAGAGTTCCCACCAATGGCAGGAGCACAGGATTTGGGAAGGATGCAGTCAGCCTACATGTAGCATAGACAGGGTAAAAGGACCAGAGTAAGAGGAAGATCAGGTGTCTGAGAGCTCATGGGAGGGCACCAACTGTTGGAGGTACAGGGAAGGAAAGGCTCCTGGAGGGGTCTCTATAAGTCTAGGTCAGAGGATTAATAGGAACTGCCTGGGAAAAGTGCACAGGACAAGATTCTGGACAGGGGAGCAATACATGTAAAGACTTGGAAACAGGAAATCTTAGTGCATTAATGGTCTGTTGGTGATACAAATACCCATGATAATAGCATTAACTGTGGTCCTACTATGTACTAAGTACTCTGCTCAATGCTTCATAGAGTGTCATTAATTCTCCCAACAACTCTTTGAGCAGCATATTATTGGTCAGCTTGTTTTACAGATGAGGAGATCAAAGCTCAGAATGATAAAGGAGTCTTTGTAAGGTCTAGATTTTGCAAATAGTGGGTATTGTCTTTGATGGAGACTCGCTGGGTACCAGAGCCAATGATTGCTATGAGCCAGTGTACAGAGCCGTCTTGGGGAATTGGCTGTGACTGAGAGGAGCTTTCTGTAGATGTTGGGGTGGCCACGGCTCTGGGCAACCCTGTTAAATCAACATCTAAGAGAACAGAACAGGTCCACATGGCCACTGCATTTTTCCCTTCCCACCCCTTGTGAGTACGGCAGATGCCCCGGAGGTTGGTGGAAATCACTCTGGTGACCAACTAAACAACAACCCATAAGGACATTTCTCCCTAGAGGTTTATGTTTATGGGAGGAGGTGCCTGGTGCCAGGCACAGAGACTGCCTTGCGAAAGGTGCCCTGCAAGACTCTGTACAAGAGTCACAGCCTCATGAAATTTAGATGACCTTGAATGCGGAGAAAGTGTTACTGGCTGGGTCTTGGAGTTCGTTGGTTTTGCAGAGAGTTTTGTAGAAAATGTCTTTCTTGCAAGAGAGTTTGGCCCAATTTGGGCCATAGTAATGGAGTTAGGTGAATTTGGTGGGGATACAGTTGTCAGGATTTAGGTGGGACATATTTCAAGCCTTCCAAGGAGAAATTCATTTGACACACACAGAGAATAATTGGTGCTTGCAAGTTCCATATATCCTGATATTTTTCACTGTTAAATTTCCTACCATTATTTTAAAAAGTAAAATAAGACTCATTATGAAAAGATGCTAACATCACTTGCTGTCAGGAAAACGCAAATCAAAAATCATAATTTTGCACTCAGTAGGATGGCTGTAATCAGAGAGATAAGTAATGAGAGTTGGTCAGAATGTGGAGAGATGGGAACCCCCAGACACTGCTGGTACGAGTATGAACTGGGGCAGCTGCTTTGGAAAACACTCTTAATGGGTGCTCAAAAGTTTTCACTGAATGACCATATGACTTAGCAGTTCCACTCCCAGGTATATCCCCAAGAGAAATTAAAATGTGTCCATAAAAACAAAAACAAAGAATTCCCCAAATTGTACATCAATGTTCATAGCAGCGCTATTTATCACCAAAAGATGGAGACAACCCAAATATCCCTCAAGCGATAACGGATAAACAAAATATGGTATAACCACATAATGAAATATTATTATGCCTAAAAAGAAATGAAGTAGTGATAGACTTTTGCTGAATAAAAATTACTAGTCACAAATGGCCATATAGTGTTGATTCCATTTAAGCAAAATGTCTAGAATTAGTAAATCAATATAGATATACCATAAATGGTGGATGTTTGGGGCTAGGTGAGAGGTGGGAAGGAATGGGAAATGACTGCTAATAACTATGGGCTTTCTTTTTTTAAGATGACAAAAATATTTTAGTATTGATTGTGGTGATGTCTGTACAACTCTGAATATACTAAAACCATTGAAATGTACACTTTCGACAGGTGAATTGTATGACATGTGAATTATATTAATAAAGTTATTTTGCACAAAACTGCTGTTATGATCATTATAACCCCCACATAAAGGGGAATGGGGTATTATAGACATATCCAAACACTTTACTCTTGATTCTGTATTGATTCTCATAGCTTCTTTGGGCAGGTGAAAAAAAAGGAGTCATATTTACTAGATGTCAAGGCCAGTCAGTGAGATCATGGAGCTTCCCCAAATTGCAGAGGTTCATTAGGCACCCACGTTTTTAGGCAACCAATTCTGGACAGGCTTGATAGGTCTGTAGTTTCTGAGCTATGTTCTATAGAGTGTCTCCAGGGGACAGTGCTGAGTGGGAACAGTGGGGCTGGGATAGTCATGCACAATGAGTTGCCCATTAGGCCGAGCTCTGGTCTCCCAAGTGGTTTGAATCAAAGCACTTCTGGGGTTAAATCGATATACTGGGTTAGTGCATAATGCTGTCTTTGTAAAAGGGTTTCCCAGCCAAAATTCACTCCCCTCAGACCCACGGTTCTCAGATTGCAAAGACAATGAACATAACCCTTCCCTTGACATCAGTATCCAAAGTACTGATGTATCTTTTAGAAAAATGTTCACATTTCCAACAGAAAAGTTCTAAGTTGGGCTGCCAAGATCTCGTGGCTTTGGTGTTGAGTCTTCACAGAGGAGCGCATCTACAAGGTATGTATTTATAGCGCTAATTGCCCATGAAGGAGCAAGAAATGCTGCCGCTGGCCAAATGTATTCTGTTGCTAGAAAACAATACAGCTGAAGTTTATGAAATTATCAGAGCACAATGTAACTTAAACTAATATCGTACAAGATGTCCTTGTCCCTAGAAATGCTCACAGCCTTATCCAAGACTGTCTTTAGAAGCAAAAATTGTTTCCCAACAAAACCTAAGTTTGTTCTCAATTTGTCTTAACAAGGAATGACATAAGTTTACCAGACAAAGGACTCCATTTTTTTGTTCCCTGTGTTTAATCTGTGCGGACAAAAAGCTATAAATATCGTAAGTGGTTGTGGCGGGCTGGCCGTGGAAGGGCCCATTTGTTAAGAACCATGGTTTGTTGGTTTCTTGTGTGCTTTCCAAAGGCCACCAGGCTGTTTCCCCCTGACCACTATGAGGTCTAGAGAACAAAAGCCAGGGCCCCAGGAGCCTGTGTTGAAGGCTGACATGACCTTTGACCGCCACTAGCGAGGCCTGGAGGGAAAGAGGCAGAATTAGGCTCCAGTAAACGTTTAATGACAGATCTTGTTAGGGTTAAAAAAACAGCTCTGGCCTCCAGCTGGGACTTCATCTGGGGAGGCGCTCAGAAGGCCTTCATGACAGCCACCCGGGCACCATGCTCAACTGTACCGGGCGCCTGCTAGGCAATCCTCTGGAGTCTGCTCCTGTGGAGGACACCCACCCTGCATCAGTCTGAGCTCAGTGGAGGATGTATTTCCCCCTCTGTGGCCACCAGCACCAGCTCACTCCTCCTGTTGCTATGATAAGGTCCTGATAGTGGCAAAGCACCAGATACTAGAATTTCTTTTATGAATAACAATTATCCAAAAGCGATACAGCATGCCCTTGGCAGCTCTAGACTTAGTACCATGATTCTCATTAATCAGAAGCCTCCCTGGCAACTCAGTCCTTGCAGTAATTTGGCATTTTACTGAGGCATGGAATTGAGCACCTTGGCTCTTGATTTGCCTTGTGTACAGTAAGGCATTGTGGAAAAGGAACATTAAGGGTGCGGTAAAACACCAGTAAAAGCTGAAATTATGATGGGATGTGGCTCCTCATTACTGCTGGGGTGGAGAGTCCATCTCTGCAGATGAACTCCACCTGCAGTTATTTCTTTATGATATCTCTTTTCAATTTTGCTTTGGTTATCTGCGGTCCAGTCTTGTCCTCACTTGAAACCCCAAAGACTCAATTTGTACAAAATCATGGGGTTACTGCACCTACCCCAACTCCTGCCACAGCACAATTTCCAAAGATGCAAGTGATGCCTGTTGCAGAGGGCATAGTATTATGGTTAACCAACCAGTGTTTTTGGCTTCTTTGGATCCATAAAGGATGAAGAGGCTCAATCTAGTTTTTATAATTTGCGCCCCCCCTTTTTTTCTTGGAATTAAAACAAAAACCTCCTGAGTAGTGTGGAAGCTTCAAGGAATCTGATAAATTCTAATGAACCTATATTCATGCTGGAAGAAAGACACATGATTGCTCACAGGAAACAGAAGCACCAAAGATGTTCTGTGCATTTAGTTCAGAAGATGCATTTTTGAAGGAAGAGATGCCAAGGGGCTGAGAGGCCTTTTGGGACCTCAGAGAGTTTAGGGCAAGGTAGTGCTTGCGAGTTCCATATATTCTGATATTTTTCACTGTTAAATTTCCTACCATTATTTTAAAAAGAAAAGACTCATTATGAGCACATGAAAAGATGTTCAACATCACTTGCTGTCAGGGAAATGCAAATCAAAAATCATAATTTTGCATACATTATAGCATTTCACTCATTGGACTGCCCATTCATGAACCACTGGGTAGGACACTTTAGATAGGACTGTTGAGTCAACTTTCTGAGGACAATTGCGTAGGATGACTCCTTCTCTCTCTTTCCTGGGATGTATTTTATTGGAGAAACTTCTTAATCTGAGAAACATGAACTCACCCCACAAATTATTTCCATGAGATGGTTATGTCTGTGTTCAAACTTCTCAGACAGCTGAGAACACTAATGGTTCTTTCTGGATCACATGCCCAGGGGTCCCTGCCTCAGAGTGACACCCTCGCCAACTTGTGGCCTTGGCAAGGGAATACTGGGGAACTAGAAAGTTTGTACATGCTCTTGGTGTCATACTAAAAAGCTGGAGGACCCGCTTGTGCTCACTGGACACTGGGGGATCCTCACTGGTTTGCTCTTTTTGCATCTATTTTCTCCTTTGCAGCCTGGCTCCTAATTACTAAGTCCGCAGCCTGACCTCACACTTTCTACCCTCTTGGGGCTCTCTAGATCACGGACTAGCCACGGTTTAAATGAATTAACTTAGGAGGTGATGTCCATTAGTAGCCTCATTTTACAGTTGAGAGAATGGAGGATTTGAATCTAGAAATTCTGGCTCCCACCCTCTTAACACTGTGCAGCGTTTGCTCTTGCTGATTACCTACCCCTCTCCTCTTTAAAACGTTCATCTGCCCTGGCTTCTATGTGCATACATCCCTTGGTCTTTTTCTATCTCCTTGTTTTCGGCTTCCAACACCTATGGGTAATATTTACCCAAGATTCTTAACTTTCTCTTTCCTTTTATCATTATCTATGACTGTTGTCACGACCGACACACACATATTTATCTCTAGTTAATATTCTGACACCTACTAACATATACCCACTTTTCTTCCAATATCACCATTTCCAGTTAAGACTGCGTTACCCAACCCCACAGCTTACAGGAACACACTTTTATGAATGTATAACAGAAATAAAGTTGTTCCATCAAAGAGATACTTGCCATTCTGTGTTTATTGCAGTACTATTTTTCAACAGCTAAGATATGAAATCAACCAAAGTGTCCATTGATGGATGAATGGAAGAAGAAAATGTGGCATGTATACAAAATAGAAAATACTAAGCTATAAAAAGAATGTACAGCAGCATGGCTAGGACGGGAGGACATCATTTTAAGTGAAATAAACCAGTCACAGAACGACAAAGACTGTATGCACTCACTCATTTGTGGAAGTTAAGTAAGTTTATCTAATGGAATAAGATAGTAGAATAATGGTCTAGGAAGAGGACAAGTGGGGGGATAGAAAGAGATTAAATAATGGCTACCAAAATAAACTTACATAGGAAGAATTAGTTCTTGTGTTCTACAGTATAAGGTAATTCAAATGTACAATAATTTATAACACATTTTAAAGTAACTAGAAGAGTCTGAATTTTCCTCATGTATAGAAATGATAAATATTTGAGGGGGTGAAAATACTCATTACCCTGATTTGATTGTTACAACTTGTATATATGTGTTGAATTGTCTTACTGTAAATATGTAAAAAATATTATGTCAATTAAAATTAAAATTAAAAAGGACATGCAGAAAAATGCATCACATCCTAAGTGTATAGTTTGAGGACTTTTCATGCAGGGGACACACTTTTGTAACCATCATTGAGACCAAGAAGCAGAACATCATCAGCACCCCAGCCACACCCCTTCTTTGCTCATGCCTGCCTCACCCCAGGGACAGTCTACTGTCACGATTCTTAACACCACAGAGAGGGTTTTCCTGTTTCTGAAATTCAGATAAATAGAATCCTATTTATGCACCTTTTGCCCCTGTCTCTTTTTCACTTGACATCATGTTTACAAAATTCCAAGTTATTGCATGTAGAGATATTTTATTCATTCTCATCACTGTATAATATTTTGTGAGGGGAAATAGCACAAGTTATAAAATCCATTCTGTTACTGAAGGACATATTGAATGGTTTCCAGTTTGTGGTTGTTTTGAAAAATCCTACTTTGAACCCTCTTGTGTAAGTGTTTTTGGTGGACATATCCCATCCTCTTAGGTATGCTGAGGAAAAGAATCACTGAACTCTGTTACCTGTTTTTTCCTGATTTCTTTCAGTCAGCATAAGGATTTTGAGATTCGGCCACATTAGGTATTCAATAGTTCATCACTTTAATGGAAGACTAATGTCTCATTGTGTGGATATAAAACTGTTTATCCATTCATCTGCTGATGGACTTTCAGATTGTTTCAATTTTTGGCTGTTGCAAATAAAGCTGCTGAGACCATTCAGGTATAATCTTTGTGTGGATATCTATCTATCTATCTATCTATCTATCTATCTATCTATCTATCTATCTATCTTTGTTGTCATTGTTTGTTTTTGGTTTTTGGTTAAATACCAAGGAGCAAAATGACTTGGCTGCATGGTAGTTGTATACTTAACTTTATAAGACGTTGTTAACTTGTTTTGGTAGTGGTTGAATTGTTTTATATTCTGCACATCAGTATATAAGAGTTCCAGTTTCTCCACATACTTGCAAACATTTGGTATATATAGTCTTTTAATTTTAGCCAATCTAGCTGAGCACCGTGACCCACACCTGTAATCCCAGTAGCTCGGGAGGTGGAGGCAGGAGGATCATGAGTTCAAAGCCAGCTTCAGCAGAAGTGAGGCACTAAGCAAATCAATGAGACCCTGTCTCTAAATAAAATACAAAATAGGGCTGCGGATGTGCCTCAGGGGTCAAGTGCCCCTGAGTTCAATCCTCAGTACCAAAAAAAAGAAAAAAATTTTTTTTTTTTTTTTAGCCAATCTAGTGGGTGTGTAGTGATGTCTCATTGTGGTTTTAGTTTGTATTGTATTCATACATCATAACTCATGACTGATCAAACTGAACATTGTTGTATATTTTTTGGTCATTCATATCTCTTGATGAAATTTGTATCATATTGAGTTCTTTTCTTTTGGTACCAGGGATTGAGCCCAGGGATGCTTAACCACTGAGTCACATCCATAGTCCCTTTTATTTTTTATTTTGAGACAGGGTCTTACTAAGCTGCTTAGGGCCTTTCTAAGTTGCGTAGGGTCTTGCTAAGTTACTGAGGTTGGCTTTGAACTTGCAATCTTCCTGCCTTAGCCTCCCAAGTCTCTGGGATTACAGGCATGTGCCACAGTGCCTGACATATATTGAATTCTAGGAGTTCTGTATTTTAGGTACAATTCCTTTATGAGATAAATGTGTTGGATTTTTCGCCTATTTTTAATTTTCTGATTGTGGCTTTTAAAGAGCAAAAGTTTTAAATTTTGACAACAGTCAGTTAGACATTTAATTTCATTATAAAAAGAATTTATTAGGAAGATTTCCCCTGTCTGAGCAGAAATGACATTTCCCAGTCCCCATGCTTCTGGGTTGGAGCTGTATGGCTCATTCTGGTCAGTGGTATGTGAGCATGTGAACATCACTTGCAGGCTGTAGTGAATGAGTGTCCCATACGCCCCCCCTGTGCTTTCTTACCCTTCATACTGACCTTGAGAGTTGAAGATAGTAACACCTCAAGAATGGAATGAGCTGGGATCCTCAAGTCACCACTTGGGGAAGAGAAGAGTTTCTTTACCAGGGATGTCCACACCAAACATAGTGCCTTCCAAATGTACCTTTTTCTTGGCTTTCCTATTTCAATTAATTATGCTGAGAACATTGCTACTACTATTACAACTGTATCATTAACTAGATAACCTTGACTTCAAACATTTTGATGAAATGACAGATTAATATATGTTGGTGGCCATTTGGACATAGTTTTTAGCTTCTTAAAATATACACAGATCTAGGGTTGGGGCTGTAGCTCAGTGGCAGAGCACTTGCCCAGCATGTGTGAGGCACTGGGTTTGATTCTCAGCACCACATAAAAATAAACAAATAAAAATATTCTGTTCATTTACAACTACAAAAAAATTAAAATATATATATACAGATCTATTTAATGAACAATCTTGATGGTGGTTAAATTATTACTTTTATTTAAATAGCTTTTACTTGTATTTAGGTAGTCTTTGGTATACGTGGATTTAATATTTGTGACCTTGAGTCTTTATATGTTATTCTCAAGACATCACATAGAGTAATTTGTCTGTTTGTCAGGAACTTAAGTCTTGAGTCCTGTGAAGTTGTGGATGAGCCCAGTTGACTGCCCTGAATTCACATCTTAAGTCTGTCTTAGGATTCTGTACTCATTAGTGTTCATTCAGTAACCCTATATGTAATATTAAGAACTATGTTTTTTTTTAATGAAAAGCAGTCTAGAAATGAAAACTAATTTCTAGTGTCTTTGATAGAAATTAAAAAAAAGAAAAGAGGTCTAAGAAAGTTGTAGTCCTTATCCAGATAATAGTTATTAAATATAAATTAAACATCTCATTTTGTGGTAACACCAAACTAAGAGTGAACAGTCTACCACACATTCTATAGAGAAATAAGGAAAATCTGATTCACAAAACTATATTATGAAGTGCCTAAATAAGAATTGATTTTATAAAATAAAATGTTGACAACTTTTTAAAACCAGTTGAGTTGAATATGTAGACTATATATCAGCCTTGACCACAACCATACCTCAGAGATTTACTTTTCCCAAATGGTCTTTGCAAGTCCATTTCTCTGAAGAGTTGAGTTTCTCCATAAAATGGATTTTCAAATCAGTGGATTAGAGTTTTCTCCACTTTGTTATTATTGAATTCCCTATACCTGGCATATTGGTGAATTATTGTAGACTACTCCAATGTAAAGGGAGAACCAGCAGTTTATTAGATGGTTTAGATCTTCAGGTGAAAAGAGAGTGAGTTATTTTAAAAACCTTGGTTTATCTACCAAATCTGCTTTCTCTTGAATAATCTCTTAATTCATCTCTTCAACTTGACTTTATAGGCACAATGTAGGAGCAAATATCAAGAAAAATTTTCAATTTTTTTCCCCCCACAGATTTTATCATGGAATATTTTTTTTTCACTTGCAGACTCTGGTTGACCAGACCAATTGTAATATTTTTTTTGTGTTTCTTAATTAGGTTGGTATACTTTTCAGTTTTTAAAATTGTGCATTAGCCAGGCTCCAAGATAGTTCACAAAGATTCTTGTCTCCTGGTTTTTAAACCCCTACATGGTTCCTCCCACTTCAAATAGGGCTGGTCTGTGTAACTGTTAGAATGTTCTGGTTATGGTGATGTATGATTCTAAGGCTAGCTTGTAAAAAAAGTTGTACCTTCTGTTTGTCCCTTGAATTATTGTTCTGGGGAAGCTAGCTGCCATGTTGTGAGGACACTCAAGTAGCTCTATGGATTGAGGCCTCTGATACAATTAGCACTAATTTTCCAGGCATGCGAGTGAGCTACCTTGGAAGAAAACTTCTGCCTTAGACAAGACTTTTCATGATATCACAGCTATGATCAACTTCTTGAATGCAATCTTGTGCAATTGTTATAGAAAACTGTGTGTGATAATAAATGTTTATTGTTTTTAAAGCTGCTATATTTTGTGGTGATTTGTTCCCAGGTGATTGCTAACTAGTACAACTATTTAGAAAAGTCAGAAAAAAAGGTTTCTTAAGTCTCATTAAAAAACCTTTATGTAATCTTGTTTATACAGTGATGAGTCTCTAGTTTTGTTGCAATTGATAACTAATTTAGCTAATTACAAAAACTATATAGTCTTGTTTGCTATATTGATCAGCTCTTTATTCTTGAGAGATCTGACTGATTTTGCAAGATGTGAGTGATCTTTAGTGTTTTAAGTGAGGTGGCAAATGGACAAGTGTTGTTAACTTCTGGTTTTGCTGGAGAAGGAATTAAGCAGAATGAGATATGTTTCCACTCATTCTTTACTATGAACTACAGGCAGGTTGTCCAGAATGGTGATATCTTTTCAGAGTCCCAGACACTGAACGAAGGTTAAGAGAACCCTAGGGCTTCTTCTGTGAACATCTCTATCTCAGAGAACTTAGGAAATTCCTCCATTGTTTCATGGATGTATTCTGATGCGGCAAAAATCCTTTCTTTGTGCTACATATCAGCACTGAATGGCTGAGGTGTAGACTCTAGTGAAACTTTCCTTTAATTACACATGAAGCTCTATAGAATTTCGCCCACAGAACAGTAGGGTTGTTTTGTCAAGTGTTCAAGACCTCAATTTGCTGTTGGCTCATCCCCAGCGCAGTCATGCGATTAGTCACGCAAGTACTCACAAACACCCTTTGCCATAGAGGAATCATAGCTGACGGGCCCCCCAGTGCTCTCGCCCCAAGACATGTGTCTAAAATCTGAATTCAAATCTATGCGTCTGTTTGGACTTACTTTTCCCATTTGTTTTGCCCAAAGCACGACCATGTCAGAGAACATGGAGACACCTTCCCGGCCTGTTAGTCACATCTCACCAAAGCTTCTCAGTGGGCTGTCAGACAAGAAAGGAGCCTCATGTAGCCATCTTAATCAGCATCCCCCGTCTGTGAGGTCATCGGGATATTTCAAACAATTTCCAGCTCTCATTAGTTGAGCGCGTTCCGCAGGCCGGTCCTTATCTTTTGTAACTTTTGCTGCCACATCCTGAGAAAGCCGCTCTGCAGAATGACACTGTCCCCGTGGGTCAGCCCGCTGTAATGAGCCACCAGTTGATGTGCCCTTTGCACTCACTACCAGTATATGTTGATATTAACCTTTCGTGTTGTGAGATGTCGCTTTTACCCTTGGCTTCTGCCATGTAAAGTCTCATTATTTCTAATAGGCTGTGGCAATTAGAGTCTTGGAGCTGTTGATCACAGACATTTGGAGCCGGGAAGGGGCACTCAGGGAGAACAGTCGCTTTTTCTTTACATGAACAATGTGATGCATAGCTCAGCCCAAATCTGCAAACAGTGAGGCAGTGGTGGACCTCCGGCGAGGATGGGAAACTCCACACCCAGCTCTTTCACACGTCCTTTCCTCACACTAGCTACTGGCTATTTTCAAACCCCTTTGTGCAGAATGACATGCTTGGCAGATATTTTGGGGCATTGGATTGGGCCTAATAAGGAATTCATTAAACGGAATTATTTGGGAAATAAATGGGTACGTTCAAAGAGACCTCTTCTTTTTATTTCAAAGATAGTTGGCTGGACAGGGAAAAGGATGATATTGACAGCTATCTGGGGTGGCTCATGGGTCCTCTAAGGAGGCAGCATTGAACCTGGAGGATCCATGAAGGCGCCTAGGACCTGTGATTGGAAAAATCTTGACTGCTGATGGAAATGTACCCGTGTTGAAACCTGGTGGACCACCTGTGGCTGTGGATGAGTTAGACAGTTGATCCTCTGAGGCTACAACAATCATTTGGTAGAATCAAAACAGCCTAGAGAGACAGGAATGAAGAGGAGAAAGTGCATACTGGGGTAAAAGCTTAAGGAAGACACAAGTACCTGGAATGATAGGGTCAACTCTCATATCCTCTCCAGGTCTTTTTGTGAAGCTCTTCCTATAGAAGGAAAAGAAAAACACACTTTCGCATGCTTTTTGCTCCAGACCAGGTAGAATTGAAGGCTAAGGATCAACAGCTCAGAGGAAGAGCTTCAGCTTACTTGTAGGTATTAGAGGTCAGATGTTCTACACTGGGACAAGATTTTTCCAAAGAAATGCAAGAAAAAGCCCCTATATTAATTGACCATTTATGAAAATAACACTTGGGAAAGCCCCTCTATTGTCTGCCGGGTAAATGAAGCACTTGCAGTGTCAGAGACCCTAGTATGCTGCTGAGAAATAACCCCTTCCTGGTGGCATAACAGTTCGGCCATTTCTGAGAGCCCCTTATTTCTGAGAACTGATTTATTCTTTGCTTTGCAAAATGCCTCACTAAAAATGTAAGTTCATTTCTGTTGGGTGGGTCACAGTATAAATACGTGGTAGTTGTAAGATGGAGAGTTCAAAATATATAGGCAATAAATATTCAAATGTAATTCTTCCTTGACTGGGGAAGAAATCTCCAGAAGAAAATAATAAAAGCCCCCTTCCTCCTTCCCTCCCTCCGTTCCTCCCTCAATTACTCAACTCCTATCATGAAGAGCATTGGGCTGGGTGTTGTTGACACTACGCACTTGATAGTGGAATCTATGACCTCTTATTTGCAATCATAAATAAGTACCTTTTCTAGGTGACTCCCCCTGCCCCCACTGCACACCTCCCTCCATTGCATGACTAAAGTAATGCAGGGTGGCCCACATCCAGGGAGAGGGAACTACTGAGGCTCAGGGGAGACTCTGGCATAGTTTGCATATTTGTGGACTTGACTCTTGGGGTTTTCCTTCTTAGATCCTTTCCCTTCCATTTGAAATACTGACCCCCAGGCCTCTAGAGCAGTACAGAAGGCCTGGTTTGCATCACCATGGGAGGGTTCTGTTCTGGCAAGGGGTGTGGTTCTGGAGTTCATATTTTGTCCCTGGCAAGAGGAGTTCCATCTCAGCTTCCTGGCTGTGGTGAGCTGAGCAGCTCTCTGCCACGCCCTCACACCATGATGTTCTGCCTCACCTCTGGCCCAGAGTATGGAGTCGGCTAACCAGGGATGGAACTTTGGAAGCTGTGAGCCAAAACATACTCTTCCTCTTCTAAGTTGTTCTAGACAGGATTCTTGGTCACAGTGATGAACAGCTGACTGAAACAGATGGCTCTCCCAGTCCAAGGAGAAAAAGCACAGGACTCAGGAAAGAATGGCTAGTGCCAGCAGTCCTGGCCCCTGGGAGAAGAGCTCTGATTCGTTTGTTCATTGGGATCTTATTCCCTTACTTTTTTGACTTATTAAGGTCTCTAGATGAAAGTGTGGGCTTAGGGAAGGAGTCAAGTTGGCTACTCTGCTACTTTTGACCTCGGGTCTTTTGTGGAATAGAAGTCCTTCCTGTTCGTGTGTACAACCCAGATCAGCAGGGCCAGGGCTGAGAGCCAAGGCCCAGAGCGGTTGGCCATGAGGAGTTTACCTCCCTCTGGAGCCCTCTCTCATAATAGTTTCCTTATAAAAATGTGAAATAATATGTGGCATGAGAAAGTGGGGACTTAGGGTTCTTGGCCAAGTTGTTACATTTTAAGATAAAACCAAAATCTTTATAATGCATACAGCACAGAGCTCACATATAGTAACTACTAACTCTGTCAAAAAGGGTGCTTCTTACTGATTTGTTTTACTTTCAGCACCAAAATCTGTTTGTTTGTTTTTTTTCCTGTGCTGGGCATCAAACCCAGGGCTTCCTCACACATGCTAGGTAAGCTACACTCTCGGTCCTCTAAGCACCAGAATCTTGATACAAAAGATCTATTAGTCCAGATTATCTATCTACCTACCTAGCTATCTATCTACCTACCTATCATCTATCTATATCCGTCTGAGTTTGCAAAGACTGCCATAACAAAGTATCACAGACTGGTGCTTAAACAGAAATTTATTTTCTCATGGTCTGGAGCTGAGAAGACCAAGATTAAGGTATTGGTGGGGTTGATTTCTTTTAAGTACTCTCTCTCTCTCTTTGATTTGTTAATGGCCCTCTCATCTCTGTGTCTGTCTGTGTCCTAATTTCCTCTTATGGGAACACTAGCTGTATTGGATTAATACCCATCCAATTGACCTCATTTTACATTAATTACCTCTTTACAGACATTATTTCCAAACACAGTTACATTCTGAGGTATAGGGGAAAGGCTTTACTATATGAATCTGGGTGAGGAGGACACAATTCAATCCATATCACTATCCATTCATTCACCCATCTATCCTTCCTTTTTTCTATCTATCTATCTATCTATCTATCTATCATCTATCATCACAATACCTAAAGAGGACTTTAGAACACTATAAAAATGACTACACATGACCAAACCCATTCCATCATTGACAGATGAGAAAACTGAAGCTAATAATTCAGGTGACTCTACCAATCTGTAGTTAGTCTTTAAGTCCAAAATTTGCTCCTTACACTTGGAGTTGTGAGTCTTAGAGTATTTATTAAACTTGCTTCTTCTTACACCCTCAAGTTATTATTATTAAGAAAATTTATCTAAGCTCAATCCTAGAGGACATGTAGGAAGGGACATGTTATGGAGCTGGAGCTGGAAAGAAGTCAGTGGTAATGCTGTATTGGGCACACTGGTGTCCACTGTAATTTAGTGAGAGCTTTAGAGATTCCTCTTACTTTGTAAGACAGAATTTGGAATCTCTCTTATACCAAGTACCATGTTCCTAAATGGCCAGATTACATGGGACCTTTTTCTTTGTCATGTTGTACCTATGTACAAGGTTGGAGTATTTCCTTCAGAAAATAAAATTACGTATGTTATGGTAAAGTACCATTTGGAAGTAAATTTGATGGCAAAGGAACATATATTGGCTATGAGGTGACACTGTGGGGCAGAGGTGAGGCGATTGGCCCTCTGCCCCCGGAAGGAAGGACTCCAAGGAAGAACCCATGCACCTTATCGGAGGTCATTGTTTGCCCATAGCTATTTCCACACTGGGTTACAAACTGCAGTTGATGTCTGTTCCTAAGAGACCATAAGACATATTTTAATTTAATTGCAAAGGATTTCTGACAATTGTGAGGACTTCATGGGTTTATAAACTGATGGGCTACGGGCTTTCAATAATTTAATGCATGGAGAATTTCCTGCAGAGGTGTTTTAGAGAACAGGTTCACATTCATTTGTATCCCAGCTAGATGGTTGCACAGCAAAATTCAGTGGTGCAGCATCTTTTTTTTTTAATATTTATTTTTAGTTTTCGGCGGACACAACATCTTTCTTTGTATGTGGGGCTGAGGATTGAACCCGGGCCGCACGCATGCCAGGCGAGCGTGCTACCGCTTGAGCCACATCCCCACCCCATAGTGGTGTAGCATCTTACAAAGGACAAATTTGGTTTGACAGTGGATGAAGTTTGTTCCCTATGTTTCAAGTTTCATAGTGAAAAACAAACTTTGTACTGGTTCATTGTGGAATTCAAAGGGCATGTGACTGCGCAGGTGAGAGAGGAGGTTAGATGTATTGGGCAAGGAGGGAGAGTGTTTGGGGGTAAAGAAATAACTTTAGAGGGACAGGAAGAGGAATGGAGGTCACTCAAGGGCCTGGGTCACATTTCATCCTGAAGCCAACGCTCAATGGCTGAGCCTGAGTCCTCAAGATCACAGTGCTGCTCATAGAAGGAAATTACATTTCTGCAATAAAATCTCTGAGACTTCGAAGGGCAGGTGGCTTTTTGGGAAGTATTGGTTCAGCAGTGACACAAAGATGAATATGTGTGTGGGGATGTGTGCAAAAGATGGGTGCTTCCTGTTCCAGAGTGATTTTAGTGTCACATGGCTTGGGCTCAGTGTGATTCTAGGCAACCAACATTAAGAAGCCATTCCTGGGGTGGAGGATGGCAGCAATGGTGACCCAAAAGCAAGGTGATACGTTTCTCTGATTATCCTCACCTGGCTGTGTGGGATCTTCAAATGTTTCTACTGTTATTTCTGGAAATCTAGAAGAGGCATCTCCTATGTCCTCTCAAACATGTGATCTCAACACCCCAAGAACATGAACCTGCCATTTCCCGTACTTTTTTGCCTCTGAATCCATTTGGCAGATGTTGGTCCAGGGGTCACATGGAGATTGCACTGCCCCGTGGTCACATGGAGAACACACTGTGGGTTTTGGCTGAGAAGACTGGTGTTAGGATGGGAACACAAAGGAGTAACATGTCATTTATCTCTTCATGTAACACAGGCAATCTGTTACTTATTCCCCATATCATTCAAGGTCCTGGGAAAATAAATCAGAAAATAACACTAACAACAGAATCTAATCAAGCAGACAAAAAATGACTTGGAAACCTAGCTCTGTGCTCCAGGAGCACATGGTCTAGCTGGAGATCCCCTTACACACATGCACATACACTCTCACCCCAGGGCAACACAAGGGTCCATGTAAACAGTGGGGTTGGAGTCTTTCTGACATTTATCACCCGCTGCAGGGCTGCATCAGGGCAGACTCCGAGGAAGAGGTAACTTTTGAAATTTGAGCCATACTTTGAAGAATAAGCAGCATTTGAACAAGTTCAGGGGGGAGAAGAAGGAGTTTCCCAGAATAAGAAATAGCATGTGGTAGGGAGGAGGAAAGCTGTGTTTGGATGGTAGGAAGATTGCTTTTCCAGGAGTAGATAGTCAGTGAGATTGGCAAGGGAGAGGGTGGGGTCATATTATGGAGGGTGTTAAGAACACTCATTAGATTTGCCATCTCCCCTTTCTGAGATGATTTCATCCCCATTTTTAACTTAATTGCATCTGTACAGAACTCTGCAGAAACTGTGAGTATTGTTGGTGGTCCATGAAATAGACCAAATTACCTCCCAATGCTCTTCCTCTGATAAAATTTGCTAGGAGAGACTAGAAGCCCAGGGGAATAAATCACACTCAATCTTCAAACTGTCTTTGCCTGGTTTGCTTTGGAATTCTGTGAAAGATGAGACCTATGTTTGGAGCAGCATCACACGGAAATAAAAGGATTTATTTAGTGAAAAGAGTCAGGTAATTTGATTCTAATCCCCAACTCTAACTGTGTTAGCTATGGGTTTTGGATACCTCTAGCTCTCCAAGCCTTACTTTAAGAGGATGTTGGACCAGATTATCTGGGACATGTGTGTGTGGGTTGGACTCATTCAACTCTAGCTTCATCTAACTCTACCATCTTGGCTTCCAGCAAGGACTTGGGAGCTGTCCTCTGGCCCTCTTGGGACCTGTGCAGAGTTGATGGACTCAGTTCTTGGGTAGCCAAGGATCTGAGCATCAGAGAGTTGTAAAACCAATATTCATCAGGATATTTGTGAACACACCTTCACTTAAACTGGTGGCCACAGATGTGAGGCCCAGTTCCTACATGTGGACTTGTGGACTTGCAAGTCCTTGAAAGGACTCTCTGCCTCTCCTTTGTCCTGGAGCATCTGCCAATGAAATTTCAGATCTGCCATCTACCCTCCACAGGACTGTCTGAGATAGGGAAGAAAACCAGACTTGGCAGCCAGAAAACTAGTTTTTTTTTTTTTTTTGAAGAGCAAATTGTTCACTGCTGTGTGTTTACTGAGTTAAACAGTTCAGCATGTAATTACCTTGGCTGGGCTGTGTGTGCTGCAGAATCTGTTTGTACTACAATGCGACTCTTAAATTCATGTTAATGGTCGCCTTACATGTAAATCCCAAACACATTTTTCTTCTGTCCTCTGGTATTCTGCTGAGCAGATACTGGGCTCCTCTTTCCTGTTGGGGCAGAAGTGATGAGCTTCTCAGGCTGTTCTGCTGTTTGCTTGTGGGTGATAGGGTGACCATCACATCTCCATCAGCCCAGATGAACTGTCTGAGTTTGACAACTGAAAAGCCTTCATCCTGAAAATCCCTCCAGTCCCAGACAAATCGGGCAGCTGGCACCCTATGGGGGTGCAGTGAGGCTGCTCAGGGTCAAAGAATGAACTTGGAGAAGTGAAAAAGTAAATTGAAAACAAAGCATTAGTCCTGAGAGCAGGAAATGCTGCTCTGTAGACTCTGAGCCTGCTGCTGTCCTTCCTCCCAAGGGCCCAGTGAAGGCCAAAGGCCTCGTAACCCTGCACAGAGGAGGGGGCCCTACCTCACCGTGTGGCTGGAATGCCACCACATTGAGACTTTCCCTGGAGACTCTGGCTGGTTAAGATGAGATGTAATGACATCAGGAAAACTATGGGGCTTCCTACCCTAAACACATCCTCTTGGCTTCTCATATTATAGACCCCAGCAGCAGGGCCAAAGGACCAGCCCTTCTCCTCACTGCTGCTACCTGGGAGTGAGCTTGGTCTGGGATTTCTGTTAGGTCGGTGGTGGCAACTTGGTGGCGACTTAGAACAAAGCAGCCGCGCGACTGGGATTTCTGCTACAATTTCTTTCTCAAAGCAAGCAAAATGTGTTCAAAGTTATTTGATTCGAGTCTTGGAGCAAAGTCCAGAGGGCTTGAGCATCTTCTTCTTGCTGTGGCCTAAAAGCAAGGAACCTTGGAGAATATGAGATGCAGCGTTTGAAGGGGCTTCTCTCCAGCTTCACAGTGAAATGGTGAACATCAAATAAAAAAATCATGGCTCATTAATAGGTACAAGTTGGACTTATGAAAGGCTATGAGTTCATGCTTACATGCTAAAGAGAGAGTGCCATCCTCTCACACACCATCACACGCAAATTTAATGACCACCTTATTTCTGGGAAAGAAAAGTCATGCAAAAACAAAAACTTACATAAAAATCAGGGACATAAGAGTATTTTCTGGTCTGGCAGCAGGGGCTAAGGGCTAGGAAGGCTAAGTAGGAGGTGGAAGTAAGGAGGTTGAATGCTCAGGGTATTTAAGGGGAAGAGAAGATAAGGGCACCCAGGTACAAGCACTTTGTAAAGCTCCTCAGGTGATGGTGTTGCACACTAGGGTTGAGAAGTGATATTCCAGGTGTGACCTGACAATCTAATTAGAGCTAGGATGTAGCTCAGTAGTAGAGCACTTGCCCAGGATGTGTGAGACCCTCAGTTCAATCCCCAACACCACAGAAAAATAAAAAAATAAAGCAAGATAATTCAAAAAGAATGAAAAAAAAATTGACTTTAGTTCCAGTAAACATGGGTAGTAGGGATGGGAGGGGTGTTATTAATACTTACTGAGCAACAGTTATGGATCAGGTCCTGTGGTAGAGATTTCATGTGTATTTCTTCATCTACTCCTCACAACAGCCCTGGGGAAGTAGATCGTAAGACAGTACTATCACTATTGTTGTTTGGGTGCTGCGGATCAAACCCAGGGCCTCAGCATCCTGGACAACTGCTTAACCACTGAGCCATATCCCCTCCTATTACCATTATTTTACATGGCTGGAAACTAGATAGATTTGGTAAGTTCAGTGTGTGTTAAATAAAGCTTGTTTCTTCACACCATACCAAACACTGTGAGCTGAGGCCTCAAAGGGAAAATAATATTAAAAGTAGACAAAAGATGAAAGAGCTAGTTCAGGGGAATTCATTCAACCCGAGCTCTCGGCACAGGGAAGATGAAGCATTATGCTAGTCCTCAACTGTCGTGTCATGGAATTCCCTCCACCCACTCTTGAAAAATGATCATGAAGAGAAACAGTATGTGGTGGACACAGAGAATGGGGGGGGGGCATTCATCCAGGGAGAGCAGCGATGGGTGTTGGGTCAGGGGCAGGTAAAAGGCACCCAAGCCTGGGGTTGTAGACAGAGCCTTCCTTTTCTCCTTCTTCACCCCATGGTGGCAGTGCTGAGCCCTTGGGATCTGCTGCTGTGGCCCTGGTGAGCTCCTCCTCAATGTTGAGTAACTTTGCGTGACAGGAGCGGAGAGTCTGGGAGGATGAGGCCAGAGAGGGAGGGTCAGGAAATGCAGAGGCCAGGGCAATGAGCACAGAGATGATCCTAGGAAACACGTTGGCTGCTGCTCCAGGGAGCAGAAAGGTCACTTCAAGACGGCAGAGACCGGGTGTTTGGTGGCTCAGGACTGCTGTTGTCAGCAGTTCTGGAAAAAGTTTTAAAGTGGATATGCACATGTCCACACACCCATGCACACACATTCATTCCCAATACAAATTAACTTTTTTCCTTACAGAGAGGTCAAATGCCTACAAAAAAAAAGTTTCAGAGCTTCATTTACTTGGGGAGCAGCAGAGTAGAATCCTCTTCTTTTGAGAGTCACATGCTCACCTCAGGATGTGAAGCTGCTGACCACACTAGACCCACTTAGCTTCCTTCACTGAACATTTGGCACCATTCAAGCTTTGCCCTTAGGGCATTGTGTGGCTATGTCTCTCCTGTGACCCCCAAAGGGATCCCTGGGGGCCATTTCTTCACTCTGACAAGTCAGCTTATGCTACCCTGGTAAGTGACTTGAGAAAGAGTCCCCAAACCACTGGTGCCCACACAAGAGTTGAAGTCAGGGGCCAACACAAACTTGGAAAGACAGCTGTGGTGCCAGGTACCAAATGAAAACAAACGAAAGCAAATTAACCACAAAATCAACTCCAGATGTCCTGCATTGTGCCTCAGAGGCCACGGAAGAGTGGCTCTGTCTTCTCAAAATAAACCCTTCACCAAACAAAAACTGCCCATCTCAGAAGCTACAAAATGTTCTTCCTAACCACCAAAGAACAAGGGGATGTGAGGCCACTGTCAAAGGTCTGAGTCTAGGGTCAGAAAAAGCCCCTAAGTCTATGAAGCCCTGGAGCATACACAGCTTGACTAGTCCTTGTCACCGTCTATCACCGAAATTATTCCCATGTCAGCACAGACCTCTTTGGGAAACTGTTTCCTGGGTTCATGTTACTATAGCAAAATACCTGAGATAATCAACTTATAAAGAGAAAGGTTTGTTTTGGCTCACAGTTTTGGGTGTTCTAGTCCATGACCAATTGGCCCTGTTGCTTGGGTCTGTGATGAGGTAGCACAACCTGGAGTCTGGGCCAAAGCAAATGTGGTGGAACTTGTTTACATCATGAGCCAGGGAACAAAAGGAAGGGGCTTGGGTCCCACCATAATTGTCAAGGAACCCCCCACCCCAACCCCAGGGACCAAACTTCTAATACATTGGGGGACATTACATATTCAAACGGTAGAAGAAAGTAATGGTGGTTGGAGAGAGAGCCAGCTCTGCAGTCAGCTCCCCTTTTCTCAAAGTTAAGGTGGGCATGAATTACAGAGATAGAGGCTTTGTCTGGGTTCTGGTCTCTGGGTCAGTACTCAGCTTCAGATCCAAACTCTGTGGAGTGATTTGCTGTACTGGTTCGAAAACTCGCTCTCAATCTAAAAGTTCCAATAATTAGTACTGAGTGAGAAATTCTGGATCAGTCCGTTGGTGATTCTCTCCATGTACCTTGATACAATATCTATCTGGGAGAGGGAGCCCAAGGGAGTCATACAGCCTGGTTCTTCCTGTATAGACAGAACAGGTAACAACAATGTGGTTTAAGAGGAACATAAATGAAAGCCCTTCCTAAGGGTCAAGGACTGAATGTTTGTGTGTCCCCTTCTCCAAATTTTTATGTTGATGCCCTTTTACCCAGTGTGATGGTATTTGGAGATGGGGCCTTTGGGTTGAGATGAGGTCATGAAGGTGGTGCCCTTGTGCTAGGATTAGTAACCTTATAAATGAAGGAGAGGGAGAGAAGGAGGTCAAGTGAGGACTTAGTGAGAAGGCAGAGGTTCCTCCACTAGGAAGAGAGCCCTCGCCAGAAGCTGACTCTGCTTCACTCTGACCTTGGACTGCTGTCTCCAGCACAGCTGAGCTTTGAGTGCTTGTGTCCCCACAGACTCCTATGTTGACACCTAATCACCAAGTGATGGTATTAGAAGGTGGGTCCTTGAGAGGTGATTAGGTCATGATGACCCCGCCCTTGTTAATGGGATTGGTATCCTTGTAAAAGAGATTGAGGGAGACCACTCGCCCTTCTACCATGTAAGGACATGTAGACAGTATCATCTGTGAGGGATGGGTCCTCACCAGACTGCCAAATCTGCTATCACCTTAATCTTATTCCTCTCCAGAACTCTGGGTAACAGATTTCTGTTGTTTTTAAACTATCCAGTCTAAGGTATTTGGGTATAGCCATTTAATGGATCAAGACAAAAAAAAATGTGAGAAAATAAATTTCTGTTGTTGAAGCCATCCAGTCTGTGGTCTTTTGTTGTGGAAGCCCAAGCTAGGACACTAGGTATCCCTCTTTTGCCCATGCTGGCCCAGGCTATACTGATAATGTCCACCTCTCTGTTGACTTTATTTAATCCAGGATTGAACATGCTCTTCTTCCCTCTGTCTATAGCCTCTACATTGGGGATCAGATGGTCATCCTTGAATCAAGGAAGTTAAATCATAGGAAACTGCCATTTTGTAGGTGAAAAGCTATGAAAACCATCGAAAATTGCTGCCATTTTTTGGCCTTTAAATTGGCTCTTCCAAGTTGTTCTAACATTTGCTGGCATTGCACGCCCAAGCCTATGAGGGATGCTCTGGGAATGACAGAAATGTTAGAAACACCCTTGTCTGCAGGGGTTTGCATTATGACAGGGGTCAACCACTGTGACCCATGGGCCACATCTGTTTTTGTTGCTTTATTGGAGCACAGCCACACTCATTTGTTTACTCATAGTCTATGCCTTTTCATATTACAACACAGAGCTGAGGAGTGAACAAAGACAGTACCACCCACAAAGCTCAAAATGTTTATCATTTGGCACTTTATAGAAAATTTTTGCTGACCCCTGCTTTGCATTGTGTTAGGAGATGATGGTCATTCATAAACACCATCATTTTTTATTATGGCTTTATTTATCACCTCTTCTACCTTTTTCTGCCTTACCTTTCTTAACTTTCATTACTATTCTTTTTCCTCCTCTACTTGTCTGAATTTCCAAAGTCCCTTCTCTCCATGGTCTCCTTTGCTCCTCTTGCTTATTCCTGGTCTGTTATTCTGTGTCACCACTCCTTTCTCTTCCTCTGTCTTCCCTTTCTTCACCTGCTTCTAGTCTATGATATTTGACCGTCTCCTCTACTTCCTGCCTCATTTCTTCTTACACTTCTCTTTTCCCATCCTTTCACCTGTGATTCCTCCATGGAACTGAACTCCTTTCAAGTGGAGTGAGTGCTGACTCCCCTTCTCACTCTTCTCAGCAACTTGTCTTTGTCTCCCTCCTCCCTGATCCTAGTCTTCTATAGATCTCTCTCCTTAGATCTCTTTGGCCAACTGGGCTGGTAGTTAACTGGAAAGGTGGCCTTTGAGAATCAGGGTCCACTCTGATGCTGGTTGACTGTGTACTCTGACTGGTCAGGGCTTAGTGCTTTGCCAATCATTCTGGCCATACCATCATCTGCCTCAAGTAGCTGGAGAGCTCAAAAATCTAGCAATGTTGCCCAGATAGCTTTGTCAGGAGACTCCGAGAGTCCCTCCTTGAGGTCTCAGTCTCTAGGGTTTTAATAGGACTACGAATGTTTTTATAGCATTGTGAGACAGTGTCTAGAATTTCGAAATTAAGTTCACTCAACTTTAGGATGGGTGTGGGTGCTGGGTGGTGCCTTTCTTCCCACAAAGTAATGCGTTTTGAATCTAAGGCATTCTGTGGTCAAGAATTTCTCAGAATCATGTACCAGTGGTTGTTAAAAACTTCTTCATGTAATGGCATTAAAAAAACACACACATCAAAACTGGGCATTTTGGTGTAATTTTAAAGTAATTATCGAAGATCTTTCAAGCCTTGTCACACCCCTCATTATTGATGTCAGAGCAATAAGAGGCCTCATCTTGCAGGGTCTTTAAATGCCAAGCCAGCCCACAACTGATGTAAGGAGGAGGCAGCCTCAGACGTCACCTGACTTGAAAGAGTATAGCTTAGAATACGTCCCAGAGGCAAAAACTTGGTTGGTTTTGCCTAGACTTTGAACATACTCAAATTTTCTTTCCCTTTTAAATGAATATTGCTCCTTTTCCTTAACTCTATGGGGTGTGTGGAAATTCTGATTTCTGTATGCTGTGGTTTTGAAACTTTTGTTGGACAAACCATGTAATCACTGCATCTAACATAAACTTTGGGAAAGAGGAAGGGGTTTAGCAAAACAATGTGTAATAGACATTTGTTGGTTGACTCTTTAACTTTTATTATTTTCTTCCTATAGCCCACATTTCAGTTTAGGGAACCATAGCTCTATGGAATCTGATTCCACCTGGGGCTATAAGGTGGAATATGTATGTTTCAGGTCAGCATATTTGTCTCCCCAGTCATTGTGATTGGCTTGGTGTAGTTATGTGACTAAGCAAATCCAAGTAGAGTGGATCTCAGGGCTTTTGCTTGGAATTGTAAAACAACAACTTCTCTCTCCTCTAGAATAAATGAGGAAGCACCCAGCCTCAGGTATTTAGTTATAGTAATAAAAAACTGATTAATATTTAAGGCTTATCAGTTATTCTTCTTAAATGTTTCTTTTTGTCTTTCCTACTTTCTCATTCACATTACCCATGTCTTTATATGGTCCCTACACCTCTCTACAGTGTCTACTCCCTCCAATTCATCTAACTCCTGCTAGATTGGTATCCTCAAACAGACTTTGAAAATCTTGCTGAATTCCTACTAATAGTAAAATAAAGTCTATGCTGCTCAACAAGGCATCCTGTGCTGCATTCCTTGCAGCCATTCTAGCCCTGGAACCTGAATTATGCTCAGGTTCAACTGAAACATAGCAATAGAATGGCTGTGGTTTTGCTGATGAGAACTTCATGCATAAGCTATGCTTATAGCCCCTTCCAAGGACTTTTTCATTGGAATTATTGAAGGCTGAGGGAAAGTCTGCTGGACCTAAGATGCAGGGGAACACATGCTGGTGAATATCTTAAAGCTAACTACCCGGGAAATCCACAAGGACCGTGTTCTAGGAAAACGGTATAGCATAGCACTTAAAGGTATTAAATATACTTACTAACACAAGATCTAACTTAGATGGGGTCAACTCTAAAACAGTGGGCATTTTAAACATTTGTGACTTAACATAATCCAAACAGATATGATTAATGTCTAACTGCTCTACTTTTATAAATTAATTGTATTAATTATATATAATACTCTTTATACATTAATGTAAATTTAATTATATATTAATATTCTTGATATATTAATGCATTTTTTTGTATCTTGTTGGGGTACTTAAATGTGGGAAGCCATAGAAAAAGTGACTATTAACTTATTGTAACCTTGGATTTCATGCTGGATTGAGGAAAGATATTCTCTATTTGCTTTTTTACTAACAGCAACCCTGTCCCACGAAGGCCTGTGTGCTCTCAGAGAAGGCACTAGCCAGCCTTGTTTTTCTCCCATTTCCCATGACAGGCACTCCTCCCCAAAGGCTCTTCCCAAATCCTCGTGCACGTTGAGTCAAACGTTTTGGATGTGAGCTCATTACATGTGAAAAAGTTTTTAAACGACAGCTCCACATGCAAGTGGCTCTTTCCTGTCCATGTTTCAGTTCAAATTTCCTGAAGCTTGGAAAGTGGCATGTATTTGTACAATATCTCGGCATCACCCTTCTGAACTGAAGGGAGACAGTGGATTCCTAATGTAGACTAAACAAATGAACAAAGATGCATGCCTTGTCGATAGTGTGTCGACTACTTCAGACATTGTCTGTCTGCCTGACAGACTTGTGCATGTACTTATATATACAATGGCCCACTGTGCTGAGTCAGTGGTCTAAGTAAGAATTAATGTTCATTCAAACCACCTTAGCTGGCCAATCTGGATTTCAGTTAGAAATTAAGTCAGTTTGAAACCTAGATGCCCTTCAATAGATGGATGGATTTAAAAAATATGGCATATATACACAATGGAATATTACTCAGCAATATAAGAGAATAAAATCATGGTATTTGCAGGTAAATGGATGGAGTTAGAAAAGATAATGCTAAGTGAAGTTAGCCAATCCCAAAAAACCAAATGCCGAATGTTTTCTTTGATGTAAGGAGGTTGATTCATAGTGGGATAGGGAGGGGGAGTATGGGAGGAATAGACGAACTCTAGATAGGGCAGAGGAGTTGGAGGGGAAGGGGGGACATGGGGTTAGAAATGATGGTGGAATGTGATGATCATTATTATCCAAAGTACAGGTATGAAGACATGAATTGGTGTGAATATACTATGTATCCAACCAGAGATATGAAAAATTGTGCTCTTTATATGTAACAAGAATTACAATGCATTTTGCTGCCATATATAAATAAACAAATAAAAAGAAATTAAGTCAGTTTGAATATCTGCGGCATTCACGAGTTCTCTCTGGGAAATGTTTAACCCAGAATCTGGAGAATACTCTGTCAGAAGGTCATGATGTGTTTGGTGCTTGAATAACTGAATTTGATTTTTTTGTTCTACTATAACCTAAGCCCCTCAGATATTGATGATAATATTGTGGAGAAGTATTTCTGGAGGTGAACCATAATTCCAAGAAGAGTAAACAGGCAAAGAAGAGAATGCATAAAGATCAGAGAAAAGGGTTCAAGGACCAAGGATTTATAAACCATACTAAGTTAATTGTAGATAATTCATAGAGGAAATTTTCTTCCTCTGAGTCAGACATGTTTATTAGTTTTGTATAGATATTGATTGCCTTTGCCACACCTAAAATTTTATGCTTTTATGAGCCTTTTCTTAAAAATATCTTTCAGTCAAAGTTGAACAAGTTCTTGAGTTAAATTTGGGATAGAGTGATCTTCAGAAGACAGACATGAGCTCAGTAGACGGTAGTTATAGGTAGAAAGTCTATGAAAATGTGGTACCTCTGGAATATACTATATGTCTTTCTTTTCCCCTTTGCTTACTCTTTCAATTTTTAAACATTTATTTTTTAGTTGTAGGTGGACACAATATCTTTGTTTTATTTTTTTGTGGGGCTGAGAATCAAACCCAGTGCCTCACGCATGCTAAGAGAGTGCTCTTCCTCTGAGCCACAACCCCAGCCCAATTCTTTCAGTTTTCTAGTCTTTAAAGGGGGAAGAAAAAGTTTATCTTCTTTTAATAACTCTTTAGCAATGCTTACCACCACAGTCAGACACAAGGCAGACTCTTTCCTAGATAACCTGGAGATGTCCCAACAAACTCTTTGGGAGCCCTCCACACCTGGGGCTATCAAGTTGTATGCTGATGAGTTGAGTCCTTCCCAGGTTGCAGGGCATGGTGCCATGGAAGGGACTTAAGACTCTCCGAGGGCCATGCCCATCTTGATTGGATGCATTAGAACTCATGCCCTAATGAAGAGACTTTCCACACTGAGCTGGACATTTCAATTTCTTGGATCTCTTCTTCTTCCAAATCACATTTGTAATTCTCACTGACCTCAGACACTTGTGTTTTTTGCTTTCTCTCTCTCTTTTCCAGATCAGACAAAGAGAATATTTGACGAGTGTACTTTTCTTTCTGTCTTGGTATATAGTTTTGTCAATCATCGTAAAACCTCACTTATTCAGACTTAGATCGTTGGAAGGCAGACCCAGTTAGGAATAATCTGAAATATTGAAAATTATAAAAAAGAATAGTTATTAGAACTAACATGCATCTGTCATGGTATGAACTAGTAGCTAAGAAAGAGCCCTAAGGGATCCCAGGTTTTCCTGGTACTTTATGAGCTGAGAAACACCATTTGTATTTAGTGTGCTTCTTGTCGGTATATAAATATTTACTGTTAAATCTTTGAAAAGAGCTTATCCTCTTGAGTAGGTTGGAATTCCTCTTATTTATGTTTTATTGACATCGTATAAGCATATTATAAAACTTTTGCTGGCACAAACTTTAGATCAGTGTGTATACAATTCATGATTAACATATTACTGAGGTCTGAATGAATCCGACTTCAGAATGGATTTTGTATTGGAAAGTTGCTAAGATTCCACGGAGGTATATTTAGAAGGAGCAAAGCAGAGTCAAATCAATCAGCACATGTTTGTTGACTCTTTCTCTTTTGTGCCCAAACAAAACTTGATCTGGTAAATAGAGGTAATATGAATGGACTAAAAAACAAAAAAAAAACAAAACAAAAAAAAACAACTGACCAAACAAAAAACACCCACACATTCTACAAAGTGCACTTTACCAATAAGCACAACATCTTCACCTCTCAGGTCTCCTAGCCAACAGCCTTTCACTTCCTCTCTTAGTCTTCCCAAACACTGGGATGGGGAATAGATAGCAGGAGGTAGTAAGAAGAGAAACAAAATCTAAAGAACCACAAAAATAGTTGGCTTTGGGGTGAATTCTAAAGCAGAACACAGGAAAATAAAACTATTAATTTTTTAATCTCTCTGTGTGTTAATCTTTATTTGAACCCCACTTCTTCTCAGATACCATGAGACTTTCCTTAAAAATATCTTTCTGGTTGTTGCAAATGGCAGGATTTTCTTCTTAAGGCTGAGTAAGATTAAATGTGTGTGTATGTAAGTGTGTGTGTATGTAATTTCTTTATCCATTCATCTATCAATGGACATGGACTTACTGGATCTTAACAAACAATGCTGAAATGAATGTGGAATGCAGATACCTCTTGAGATTCTGATTTCAGTTTGTTTGGAAATTTACCTATAAGTGAGATTTCTGGATTGTAAGGTTATTTTTAAATTTCTTTGAGGACACGTAATACTGTTTTCCGAGAATACACAATAGGGAAAGAACAATCATTTCAACAAATGATGTTGAGAAAATTAGACATCTGTATGCAGAACAAAATCAAGCCCTTATCTCACACCATATACAAAAGCCAACCCAAACTGGACTAACGACTTAGATGCAAGATGCAAGACCCAAAACTACAAAAACACTGGACGTAAACCGAGGGAAAGCTTCTTGATGTTAACCTAGGACATGATTGACTACAACCTCAAAACCATGGGCAACAGAGGCAAAAACAGGCAAATGGGATTGCAGAGGCTTTATTTTTGATTATCTGTCTCTGAAATGTATTCTGACCCAGAGGTGGCACTATGTCCATCTGAAACCAATGATGTGTGAGGGAGGGAGGAAGACAAAACACTATTCAACATGGTGGCACTTTTGAGAAAGCATCAGAGATTTTGACTCAACCACAGAAAGTTAACCCAAATTCAGAAACTCTGGCTGGCAAAAGCAGCTTTAGGCATAAAGGCTCACGGGTAGGGAAAATCAAGGAGGTAAAATCTTCCCCTTTTGATTACCATCCTTCCCCACTCTTCAGGGTCTCTGAGCATCCTGATGGGCACACGGGCGCATTTTTGTTGTTAAGAATGCAAGTCAGGAAGCAGCATCCTTATTAATTTTGGTATTAACATCAGGCTATTTCCCCAATGGTTTCTTGATTTCCTAGGAACCACCTGCTCCTGAGCTGGGAGGCTATGGTGATGGCAGTGAGTAAGCAAATGGGGTGCCAGGGCCTCAATCTCTAACAGTTCCTCTTAATGCCAATCACAGCAAGCACATAAGAAAGCACATGGCTAATAAACGTATGCACAAAGTAATTGGCAAAGTGTGTGACTGTGTGATTAGAATTATCACATAAAACTTCATTTGATAAGGAATTGGCAAAGCATGTGTTTAAAACACATCATGCCGTAACTTGTGGAAGGAAGACTCCAAGAAAGTACTCCACTTTGACACTGGAACAATGGATTGTTTAAAAGGGGAAAATATTCTAGGTTGATTCTACCAAGTCCATTTCAGAAAATTTCTACACGAATTTGCATTTGGTGGCAAGGGCTGGGTGAGCCAGCAAGCACAGACTACCCACCAGGGAAACAGCTTCAGCTGGACACACCCTGCCCCACTTCCTTCTTAATCCCTTCTTATTTGACAGTTTTAGAGCTTGCACTAGATATGAGTGAAGAACTCAGGTGCATGGATCAGGATGGTAGAACTGGAACTCAGAGGAGCAAAAGGCTCTGTAATGGATGGAGTTTTCTTTTTTTTTTTTTTTCTTTTTTTAAAATTTTTTTTTAAAGAGAGTGAGAGAGAGAGAGAGAGTTTTAATATTTATTTTTTTTTTTAGTTTTCGGTGGACACAACATCTTTGTTTGTATGTGGTGCTGAGGATTGAACCTGGGCTGCACACATGCCAGGCGAGCGCGCTACCGCTTGAGCCACATCCCCAGCCCAATGGATGGAGTTTTCACTTTCATCTCTACTCCTGCTGCTACCAGCTGACATTTATTTGATATTTCCCTTATGCTAGGAACTTTACATTATCTGTAGTTTTCTCAATAACCTGGAAAGAGAGATTTTTCCTCTCTCTCTTTTGTGCAGTTAATCCCAAAGGCCAGACAAGGTAAAACATAATTCGTGTCACATAGCTAGTAAGTGGCAAGGATCTCACAAAGATGTCTGACCATACACCTGACCCCTATCCTTTGTAATTCAAGGTTGGTGGACTGACCTACAGAATGTAGAAAACCTTATGATTGTGAGATGACTTATGGAAAAATTTAGCCTGACTTTATGTACAAGTCCATTTGGTTATTCAGAGATAAACTCTCATTTTCCTTTCCAAGCAAAAAGGGCCATTCCTGTAGCCCAGAACAACACTGTAAGCTCCTATCCGATTTCTTGGCCCTGTATCTTTTAGAGTAATTATGGCTCATCTCTCTAGGTTTTCCCATTCTTTGTTGATTTTTCTCCAGATGCATTGGGGGCACATGCCAAAATTAAAGATCATTTTATCCTTTCCTGCCTCTCATTTGAAAGGTGTTTTTTTTTTTTCTTTTACTCTCCATGGGGTTTGCATTACATTCCAATTAATGTCTTACAAAACTAGCAGGCTGCTAGTTACACATCCATGTCACTAGACAACAAGCTCAAGACACTCAGTTCTATATATTTTCTAATCTTGGATCCAGAGAGATTAAATCTTGGTCATAGGTGATGCTTGGAATTGACCACTGGAGACCACATCTGATTTTCAACTTAAATACCCAGTTCACCAACCACACCAGTCCCCTCAGGCCAATAGGCAGGGCATAATTATCTATAGCTCATAAACAAGAAATTGAAGGCCAGGGAGGTTGTGAGACTTGCCCAGGCTCATGCAATGAAATAACCATGAGCAGGAGGACTAAAGGCTTTTGTGTCATGACAATAAAAGATCAAAGCCATTCATGTCTCAAATGCATTTTGTATAAAAATGATTGACTCTTTTTTGTTGTTGTTGTTGTTAAACTGCACTTTATTTGTTGGCATAAAAACAACTTTCAGGTTTTTATTTTGAGTTATGGTCTGTCTGGAGTGGCTCTGGGTAAAATGCTGACACCAATGAAGCATGTTATCAAAGTTGGGGCTTGTACTTCATTTCTTCCAGCTCCCAGGGCTGCATTCTCCTGGAAAGGGTAGAGTCTCTGGCTGCTCTTACGCTCCCCTGTCAATCTTACCTTCTAGGTCCTGATTTTGAAGTGCTGGCCTCTTGATGCTCCTCAAATCATACCCTCTGAGGGTCCTTTGCCACTCAAGTCAAAGATTCAGCTTTGGGTGGATTTCTCAGTGTGGATTTCTCAGGGGCATCTAAGCTTAAAGTTCTTTTAACTTCCTCAATCAGAACCAAGATGCAAGAATGTACTTGGGAGAATTTAGAGCCACATGAAGAGGTAAGTGGCTGATTGCCATATCTGCTCCTCGGCAGGTTTTAATGAGTGTGAGGAAGGGAGGGCGAGGACAGCAGTATCTGAGAGATTGGTACACAAGATACGCCCCTGAGAGAGTGAGGCAGCATCTGCAAGGAGGAGCCTAGGAATGCTCCTCTCAGGACATTGGCATTGAATGAGTTTAAAAATGTATCGACTTTATAATTGCACTGAGGGTAGACTCCCACCCTGGGCTACCACTTCTCACACTGATCATTCTTCCCAAGAATTCTTGGTTTGGGCAAAACAAAACCAAAAAACACACGTCCATTATTCTTCACTGAAAGGGTATAGAGAAAATTAGTGCATGCCTTTGAAAAAAATGTAATGTAGGTCAAGAATCATAAAAATGTTTGTGTCTTCAAATCGTGATTCCACCTTCCTGGAATCTAGCCTGAGGAAGGATCCTGCATGTGGCACATGGTGTATAACCTGCATGTCTGTTCCAAGGTGTAGAAGTACAAATACACACTTCTTAGTCACTTGAACTTCTTGTGCCCTATTAGGAAGTCTAGTGATGACTTTTGAGGCTACTCTCCAATCCCACCACTATTGGTCAAGAGTACTGGAAGCTTATCCAATCCAGAGGCAGAGAGAGAAGAGAATCAGGTCAGCCTACAGCATATCCTCCAGATTCTGTTATTTTTTTTTCCCTGCCACTAACACCAGCTTCACTATTGAAAATGGTCCAGAACATTTGTGTCCACTGTCATGCTGAAGTACTGCAGACCCACCAAAGGCCACAGGAGTCCTTTGAAGCCTCAGAGCTGAGGTTATTAACTGTGTGTCTCCCAGGTTTCCAGCTCTGAGGCCTGTTGCCAGGCTCACTCACATGTCCCAAGACAAGAGCCCTGTGCAGGGGGACTAGATCCAGAGAGGCTTCCAGCTTCAGCTGCACAATGAGTCCAACCCATTGTGTTACATCAGGACCATAGGTTGATACTCTCAACCTCTTTAGCCTTTGTCTTTAAGTCATTACCTTTCCTGGCCATAGGACCTGGTTAGGTCACGTCAGTTTACCCCTCTTGACTTCTCTTTGAACTGTAGGAAGTAGGTTTTGGATATTGGTTTCTTCTCTGCTATGGGCCCTGCTCCTTAGACCAACTAACCACTTCCTCTTCAATGATCAGCTTTGTACTCTTATGACTCTCAGAGAGTGACAGTTTTGATAGAATCCTGTTGTACCTGAATACCAGAGTGGCGGATACCTATTTCCCCCTTGTTGCATAACTAAAACAGCTATTCAGTGATCTTTTATACAACCATTAAAAATAAGCTTCTCGACTTTAAAAACAAAAATGAAGTATCTATGTGTGCATGCAGATGTCATTGCAAATTGTTTTTTAAAATTCAAATATGAGAAGAATTCAAGGTTCACCAGAATTGGATTGTAAATTAGGGTGTGTCTACTCAATGAGACAATGTGCAGCTATAAGAACGACAATTATGAAGAGTATGAGGAAGCATGGGTATTTTCCCCTCTTATTTTCCAAAATTTCTTTGTGTGTGTGTGTGTGTGACGTGCACACTGGGGATCAAAATTTCTTTTAATATATCAAGTAAGAATAGATAAAAGACTCTTAATCTTAACTGCTATCACACAGCTATTGCCAACAGGACTTGCTTATGATTCATTTGGGGAAATAAGGGAGAGAAGACTTAAAGATGATTAGAATTGAGCCATGAGATGAATATTGATGCTATTTCTGAGATAAGGAAGGACTGGAAGAGGCCAAGATAGACATTGGGAAACTAAGACCTTTGCTGGACTACTTTTGAGAAACTTCTTAGTCATTCATGTAGTGATATCAAGCAGGCAGTGGGCTGTAGGAACTTGAGCCCAAGAGGAAGGTTAATGAGGTCGAGAGTAGAAAATTTAAATTTGAGAGTCCTTAGTGTATAGACATGAGGCTAGGTGAGTTCATTTAGGAAGAGAATATAGATAGTCACTATCTATATAGTGGGAGAGATCCTGGAGTCACTCCAACATTTAGAGACCCATGAGAGAAAAGGAATAAAGCCCAAGACAATGCAGACAGAAGGAGAAGAGGAGAAAGTGGCATCTTGGAAACTGGAAAAAGAGAGGGCTTTAAGAAGGATGGAGTGATTAAAGATGGCAAATGCTTTTGAAAAGCTGAGTGAGATGAAGACATGGATGCAACCATTGGATTGGGCAAAGGAGGTTGTCTACGGGGTTGAAGTGAGAAGGCTTTCATGGTTTGGAGAGAAGGAAGGCCTGCCAGAGTTGGCTGAGCAAAGACCAGGTGGTGAGGAGGTGTGGCAGTGACTGCAGACAGCCTGATCAGGAAGTGGTGCTGTGACAGACTTGAGAAATGGGGTTGTATCTGGAGGGGATATGACGTCAAAGGACTCTCCTTTATTTGAAAGGAGGTGCTAGAACATGTCCAGCTGCTCAAGGAAATGATCCAGGAGGCAGGGAGAAATTGATAATGCAGGGGAGAGAAGGGTTAATTACAGGAAGAAAGTTCTTGGGAAGGACAAGGGGAAGGTATCCAGAGCACAGGTGGGGAGAATGGCCTTCAAGGAAGTGCACTGCATGTCTTGGTGCACATGCTAAGACTCCTGCACATGTATGAAGGCTCAGTAAGTAGTTGCAATTATCAGTGCAAGTGTCAATCTCCCTGAATACCCAACAGGAGAAACTGTTGGCTGGTCCACCTTATGGCTCAAAAGTCAGGTCTGAAATGATTGCATTGGCAATTCACATGACCCGGTCAAAGAGGAAATGAAAGAAATGACTCAGACAGGTAGAGCCCTACACAAGGGGCATCAATATGATACACCTGAAAAATGGAAAGACCCCGGTAATGGATGAATAACTGATAGGAATGTTGTTTAAATTGAGTTTGTCCTTTCCTTTTTTCACTGAATTGTGTTTAGCCGTTAACGATACTCTTCAGAGTTCCTGAGAGTGGCATCTCTGACAAAGGGGAACGTGGAGAAAACCACAACTCAAAACCTCTGCTGTTGAACAATCAAGATGAGACCCACTTTCACTGCGAGAGCCACATCCAGAAGCCTCATCTCACAGACTCCTGTGGAAAAGCCTCCTGACCAAGCCAAGGAGCAACTCAAGAGAACCCAGTTTGGAGATCTTGTTCCAGAAAGTATCATTTAGGCTGGGAACTCTGAGCTTTATCTCCATGAAATAAAGCTTATGATCTTTGTACCTTGCTGTTGGAAGAGCAGCCATATAGCTGGAGAAGAAAACGTCTATGTCCTCAAAAATGTCACTAAAAAGGAAGAGTTTCTATAGAAAAAAAATGCCTCCCATCACTGTTTCAATCAACAAAAAGCTTAGTAGCCCAATAAGAATTTAGAATTTGGGGCTGAGGCTGTGGCTCAGTGGCAAAGTGCTTGCCTCGCATGTGTGAGGCCCTGGGTTCGATCCTCAGAACCCCATAAAAATAAACAAATAAAATAAAAGTATTGTGTTCAACTACAACTAAAAAAAAAATTTAGAATTCAACAAAAGTGCATAGGCAAGATTCTTAGTGGCAAACACCAGAAACCAGCTTCAATCAATTTGTATAGGAAAGTAATTTCTTAAAATAATAATGGAAATGATCCTGATGTTAGTTTAAATAGAATGTGTAAACAAATTATTATCTGATCATACAATAAAATGCATGATAATGAAAAAAGAATGAATTGATACGACAACAATATGAATGTATCTCATGAGCATAAAAGAAGCCAGACATTATAAATTGGTGTTGTATATTTCCATTTATATAAAGTTCATAAACAGGCAAAACAAATCTATGGCATTAGTGTCAGGATAGTGGTTAACATTCGGTGAGAGAGGTGCTGAAATAGCACACGAGGAGGGACTTAGGGCTCTGGTTGCACAGATATGCTCACTTTTGGAAAATCCCTTGGACTGCACACATTTAGTATGTGCTTTTTTCTCTCTGAATGTTCTCATGAAAGAGAAATCAACACAGAGCTGTTAGGTAAGTGCTGGAGATGCAAGCTTGAGGCTCTGGGTCCAAGCACTCTTCCCAAATCTGGCCAAGAAGGAGCATGTTTCTATTGCAGAACTGGATGGTGTCATTTGCTCTGTGGACCCTTTCCTGGAGATGCATGTACCACAACCCACATCCCAGTCGGGTATGTATATTTTCTGTTTCCCCAACTGGAATGTGAGCTGACTGCTGGCACATAGTAGGTACTCACAAATATTTACTGAATGCAGCTTCTTTTTCATAGCTGGCAGGGCTCCTCTCCTCAGGGGTATATTCTTTCTTCAGATGTGTTAATCTCATCAGTCAGGGTCCTGGCAAGCCCTGCTGTCCCAGGAACATTTGATCTTGAGAGTGATTTCCTGTATTTCTTTTCCGATTCATCAGCATTGACTTTCAAGTTTGATTCTCATAAGGCAATCTCATTTCCTGTAATTCCACATGTGTAGAATGAAGGGAGTCTTCCCACTGTAACTCCTGCACACACTCACAACAGAAGCTTCGAGTATGTTCATGAACGTGCAACTTGATACAGAAGTGCATGTCAGGCGGAGCTAAGCAAGTTTTGAGGAAGACGGTGAATGAATGGAGAGATGGGACTCTGCTCCTTAAAGAAGAACGAGGAGGTGATTTCCTTGACCTATAAGAGATCTGAGTTTCTTTCACTTTCACTCCACTGACATCAGTCCTTTGTGGGATCTGCTGCAGAATTCTGTAGTGGAATTTTGCCCTCTACTGCATTTTCTGTTGTTTAGGATGTTTTAGGAAAGAAAGAACTGACTCCTCAAATGGAGAACCCCAGGGATGCAAATCTTACCAGCTTTGAGCCTTACCTTTACCCCAAAACAAGGCACATGTGCTTCCTGAATCATGTTAGCCTCTTAAAGCCTGCCCTGGCCCGCAATGGTGGCTGCTGCCTGGGAGGCTGACCAGGCCTCTACACTCACATTGGGGAGTGGGGAGACAAACTGCATTGCCCCTCAGTGCCCTGGGCTTCCATTGACAAACCCTCATGCCAAAGCTGCCTTTCTTTCCAGAGGTGGGATGTCAAAGAATTATTCTACATGACCATTTTATAAAATTTTGTTATATTTCTTCATTCCACTCTTGAACAGGGGTAGATGATTTTGGAGGGTGTGACTGACAGGGGTAGATGATTTTGGAGGGCATGATTGACAAAACTCAAAAAGCATCTTTATCTGACTTGAGAAAAGGAAAGAAAAATGGGGAATGATTTTCTTCTGCCAATCTCCTTTGTCTGCTCACACATGACTTATCAGTTTCTCTTTCTAGCTCCATCTTCACCTTTAGCAACCAAACTACATTTCCAGTTGCTGAATGGACATTTTCATTGAAATTTGCCAATGCCATCTCAAGTTCCACAGAAATAAGAATGAATTAGCAATATTTTATCACACACACCTGATCTTTCTTCTGGCTCCTTTATTTACGTGACAGCAGCAGTCCTCCATTCACCCGGGCTTCCATTGCCGAGGATGTCGTAAGCAACTGTTTCCTAAGTTTGCCAATTCTACTTCTGAAGAGTCTGATTCCTCTTTTCTTTACTCTCACCACTTCTCTAATTCAGACCATCACTACCTCCCACCCCATTCCAGCTTCCTTAAGAAGCAGAGTCTAATGGTTAAGAGCAAGCATGCAGGTCTAGATGAGAATACTGCTTTAGCTGTATGGATTTGAGTAAGTGGTTTAATCACCCTAAGCCTCGGTTTCCTCATCGAGAGAGTGGGATAGTAATATCTCTAGCCATGAAGTGCAGTCAGATTATGTACATAGAGCAGTACCTGCAAAGTACTCATTGATATTCCCATGTGTCTTCTCATTAAGCCACTTCATTTTTGCATATTGGCCTCATCTCATGCAGGATAGTGTGGGTCAATCCAGTTTCTTGAATATTTTTCAAATGAAATTTGTGCTTTAGCAGAAATTGGATAAAATGTGCGTTCTCATTATTTTCATTTTTTTCTGCTTTATTGGGGGCTACTTGACAAATAGAAATTGAATCTGTTTAAGTTATGCATATTAATGTTTTGATGTATGTATATCTACACAATGAAGTGATTACCATAATCAAGATAGTTAACTTACTCACCACCTCACATTGTGTGTGTGTGTGTGTGTGTGTGTGTGTGTGTATGCAACCTAAGGACACTTAAGATCTACTGTCTTAGTGAATTTCAACTATATAATACAGTATTGTTAACTATAATTGCCATGCTGTATATTAAATCCCAGAACTTATTCATCTTACATAACTGAAAGTTTGTACCTTTTGGCCAACATCTCATTTCCTCCACACTCCGGGCCCTGGCAACCATCATTCTCCTCTCTATGAGTTTTACTATTTTATAAGTGAGGTTGCACATATTTGTTTTCTGCCTAGCTTCTTTCACTTGCTTCATATTCTCCAGATTCCTTCATACTACCACAAATGGAAGGATTTTCTTCTTCCACTATCAGTTCTTTTAACACTCTTTGAGGACCCTGAGAAAGTTTTGTTTTCCATTGGTTACTTCTTTTGGAATCCATGCTAGTTTGTTAAAATTCCACCTATGACTTGCAATATTTTCCTCCAGACACCGGCCACAGACCAGAGGATGTGGGAGGAAAGCCGAGTCCTGCCAGAAAGCAGTGCTTTCAAAATATGAAATTTAATTCCATTTTCAAAAGTTTTCACACAACGTTCCCTCTCCTTAGGGCCCTACCTCACCTCATACTATTTTTTACTCAATTTGAATTTTGTTTTCTAAAAATTGTCTCCTTAAAAAATTTTTAAACAAATAAATGAGGATGTTGCTAATTTTATGAGAGACATAAATATCAGGAAGTATTTTATGAATAGAGCTAGGCTATTCAGGCATAAAAGAATAATAACAGTTTGAATATTTCTGTGTATGATCTGTTTTTATCATTTTAGTATTTTGCATTGAAATCTACCTTGCACTGCTGACCCACTGTTCCACATGTGGTACTCAAATACATGTTGGATGGACTCATCTTTCAACAAAATACCTCTTTTATTATTGCTTTAAAATGCGTTTCTTAAAAAATAAATCAGAGAATTTATTTTTTGCTTTCTCTTATGATGTCTTAAGTATATTTATATTTGATTGGAAATTTCAAGCACACATAAAAATAGGGAAAATAGGATAATGAATCTCAAATATCAATCTGTCAAATTCCAGAATTATCAATATTTTCCCATTTTTGCTTCATCTATACTTTCCCCCTTACTTCCTACTTTTTTTTTTTTTGGCTGAAGCATATTAAAGCAAATACCAGAATCACTGTCTTTTCACCCCTCTGCATGTGAGTGTGTATTGTTAAAACTATGGGTGTTTTCTTACATAACCTCAATATCATGACCATGCTTACTGAAACTAATAATGTTACTGGTATCATCATACACAACCCGCATTCAAATTGTTCTCCTTGTCTTCTAAATGTTGCAGTAGAGTTGGTTTGTTGAAATAAGAATGCAAGCAAGGTCTGGGCATTTTTCTTGAATGGTTCTGGGCTGGAGAAGAGGCTTAGGTAGTCAGACCCTCTGAAGCAGGTGAAGGGCAGGAGACCAGTGTGTGCTGAAGAGAAAGCTTTTGAGAAGTGTTACCTAAATAATGATCTTTGAGAAGCACCTGTCATGATTAGCACAATTTTAGTTACTGCTTAGTTGCTAGGTAGTGCTTCTTTAAATATAATTCCACGCAGAGACTGAAACTTTGGGGATCCTAGGTTTGTTCTGTTTATGGATGTGACTTCCAGAAGAAATATCCAGCCTTCTCCATTCCTTCTAATTCTAGAAAATATCATAGAACTCTCTTCCAAGCCAAAAAGAAAATTTAGATATGGCAAGAGTTGGCATTTTGAGTTTTGCTGGAAAACCATTACAATTAGCCCTCCCTATTTTCAGAGACATGTTATATGTAATTGCTGTCCTTTCACCTACTACTTTATTCTTGGCAATGTAAATATTATGTTTGATAGTTCTGAGTTTATTCTGTGTTGATGTTAATGGCTTCTGGATTTGACAGTTGCACGAGAATATATGCAAGCACCTCTGGTATTAATAACTCAGCCTATGAAGATCAATTCTTTTTTTTAATGACAAACACCTATTTATTTTATTAAATACAATCCTGAAATGTGTTAAGTCGGTATACAGTTTCAAAGGTATGACATTTCAGATTCCCAAAATGTTCTGCTGGTACTTTGACAAAGTAAAACAATACGTTAGAGGATTTTTTAATTTAATTTCTAAAAAAAGGGCAAGAATTTGGGGATACAAAGTAAGTAAAATTAAAACTTAGAAGTTTATTCAGAAACGTGGATGTGTAACCGATGTGATTCTGCAATCTGTATACAGGGTAAAAATGGGAGTTCATAACCCACTTGAATCAAATGTATGAAATATGACATGCCAAGAGCTTTGTAATGTTTTGAACAACCAATAATAATAAAAAAATAAATAAAAAAAGAAGTTTATTCAGAATTGTTTTGAATCCCTAAGGTGGCTATAAACAGTTTGTTTTAAAGATTCATTGCTTTAAAGGAATGTGAATATCACAGTTTATATGGGTTTCTGCCCAGAAAGCCCAGAAATGCTACACAGTAGTTTCGTGTTTCCACAATCCAGTCCTGACATTGCCAGTGCTATCCATAGCTAGCAAGGGGCTTTCCTCCCTGCTGATTTTAACTGGTCTGTTCTGAATGGCCACGTTGAGGCCACAAGACTTCTGCTGACTCTATGAAAATTAGTTCTAATGCAGTTTTTTGAAATATTGTGCAACCTATGTGATCATAATATTTTATCATCTGTGGATCCTATTGAAAGATGGGTCTGATTCAAAAGGTTCACTTCAAATATATTTGTTTTGGCTTTGGAGACAAAAGTAATTGGCAATAAACATGGAGGGGCAGCTTTTGTCAATGCACAGTGGGAATCATGGAAGAACCTTCAACTCCTTCCTACAGCTCTTCCCAGCAGACTTCAAACACATTTTTCATCTAACCGTGAGCCCTCCAGGCTCCTAATCACCAACCCAGTGGGATCCCCAGTTGCTGGAAATTTCATAAAGCAAAATTCCCCAGGGAGTTTCAACAGAGATGCTCAGGAAGCCAAAACCCTGCTAGGTCTTTGGCCCAACTCAAAAGCCCAGCTGCAGAATAGCCTCCCACACTCTGCTCCTTACTGCTCAAGGTCTGGCAGCTGCATTGTTCTCCTTGGTGTCAACTCCTGCCCATTGCAAGGAACTCTTGAAAATGGGGGTGGTTTAGGTGTGGATGGGGTAGGGAAAAAACTATCATGCCTGAGTCCATGGCAGGAGCCCTGGGCCTTCACCATGGAGGGGCTAGGCCTCATCGGCCGATGGTGGATAGTAGGCTGGATCCAAAGTTTCTAGATTCAGTGGAAGCTGGATATGGCTGTGAACTTGGACATTTGCACATCTCTTAAATATCCTTATGTTGCAGGATACCCAACGTGACCGATCATTCTGACTAAAGAACAAGTCCTTTAAAAGGACAATTCCACAGTTTCACATTTGTGAAAACTGATTATTTGGTTGACAAATAACTATATTTCATCCTAAAATAATAGACTTCATCTTCTGCAAAAGAACTGTAATAGGATCAAATGCTATTTATTGATTGGAAATTGCACTTTCATTTTTCCATTTTTTAATAATAAAAATTGAGACAAATAGGAATTAGTGGTGATTGGTGCACAACTTTATCAAGGTACTAGAAGCCACAGAATTGAACATGTTAAAGTGTCTACTTTGCACTATATTCACATAGTGCAAAGTTATATACCTTTTTTATATATTGTTATATATCTTTTTTTTTTTGGTACTAGGGATTGAACCCAGGGGCACTCCATCACTGGGCCACATCCCCAGCTCTCTTTTGTATTTTATTTAGAGACAGGGTTTCATGGAGTTGCTTAGCGCCTCGCCATTGCTGAAGTTGGCTTTGGACTTGCGATTCTCCTGTCTCAGCCTTCCCAGATGCTGGCATTACAGGGTGAACTGTATTTTAATAAAAAGTCAAACAATTGGAAAAAATTAAAAAAAAAACATTATCATGCCCTTTATATTCATCAGGCTGCAAATTTCTTTAGCACTCTATGGTTGCAAATTATGTCCATGAACATGATGCTCTTCATCCTCATAGTGACCCTGTAAGGTAGAGAATGTAGGGCACCTTTCACAATTTTAGACATAAGCAGATCAAGGCTTCCTGAGGTTAAGGGCCTTGTCTAATGTCTTATACTTGGCAGAGCTAGAATTAAAGCATTGGTCTTTGCCTTCTGGTTTTGGGCTTTGTTTTCTTCTCCATGTGGCCTCTGTATAGGCTTTGTCTCACCAGTTAAGTCTTCCAGTTAAGTCTTCATCTACCAGTTAAGTCTTTCTTAACTGGTAGTCCCAGCTTTCTTGTAAGCAAAAGAGGTGTTCTTCATTATTTGGGGCACCTATGTGGACCTGGTGTGACCCGAGTTAGCAACCTTAGACTCAACTGATCTAATTATTTTATCCCAGTCCTATAAGGTTGTCATTTTGTGTGTGCTTAATGACATGAAAATTGATGTAAACTGCTATTATAAAGGAAAATTTAAAAAGTGTTCTTTCTGCTGAACTTAATACCTGAAAGCCAATTAATATGCCTGGTCCTATGAATATTGTTGATGTCAGGTCTGTCAATCGTAAGTAGAAAATAGACCTTAATTTGCCATCATTCAATGACTTTCCCCCATGAGCCTCTTGCACACATTCGTGGGTCAAAGTGTGACTTGAATACCTCTTGTTAAATATTTTATGGCCAGTGGTTGTGGAGGAGCTTCTTGTTCCTTTAACCTCTGTCCTCTGTTGGAATAATTAATCTCCATCTCCCTCACCCCCTGGTATACATAGGCCAGATTCTCTGACCTACGCTTTACTTCATGGTGTTTAATTCTGAAATAAAATGAGTGAGTTCCATTACGTGGAGTAATTTCTTTGTTTATACTTCAAATTTGATTAGTTCACATCATGATTCTTACTTGGCCAATTATGAGAAAAATTTTCTTCTCTGAGTGTTTTTTTTTATATTAGGTTTTCAATTCTACTATACTTGATTCAGGTCCAAAGGCCAATTAATGGAAATACGAGCTCAGGCAAAATTAAGATGCTCATCTTTAATACTGATTGATCCTTTTATCTTCCCCTTATCTAGCCTCTTCTCTTAACACCCCATTCTAACACATCTCAGGAATTGCACCCAGAACTCATCCATTCTCCATCTTCACTCATTAGTTCTCATATGAAAAGGTCAGCGCACACTGAGGTATATGAATACTACTTAACATTGGCACTTGGTTTACTATTTACAAAGCCATTTCTCATGTACAGACAAGACATTCTTTGTGTAGTTATATATCAGCAGAGAAGAGTGTTTGTGTTACTCCATAACACAACACCTGAGTGATCCTTTTGTGTAAAGAATTGTCCAATGACCATGGAAAGTATTTTGTATTAGTTAGGAAACTTTCCTATGGTGTAACAGAAAATTAACCCAACTGACTTAAGCAAAAAGATAATATCTTTTCTCATGGAACTGAAAAATCCACTGGTATACTTGAGTCATAGCTGGATCCAAAGTCTCAGATGATGTCAGAAGCACCCAGGGTCTCTCAACTCTTGGCTCTGCTTTCTTTCCTGGGGGCTCTCTTTTCACATAGACTCTTCTTTCCTTGGGGCCAGGTGGCTGCCAGCAACTCAAGACTTATACCCTCATGGTTGTAAGTCCAGAAGAAGACAGTCTGAATCTTATCCATTTGCTCAAGGAAGAATCTAGAATTAATTCTAATTTGGTTTTATTTTGCTTCTGTCCACATCTTTGAGTCAATTCTTTGACCAAGGAAAGATAATATTCTGATTGCCAGGTCTAGTTCACAAATTATGCGTCACAGATTTATTGAATGTGGATGAAAATTAGGGTAAGAACTATTCCCCAAAGCACTGCAAGGTGCTGGAATGGCACAAAACAATTACTAATGAAACATCAACAGTTTCCATTAGTGGTTTGGGTCTTAAATGTCCCCCAAAGGACTGTGTTTTGGAGGTTAGGTCCCGAGAGAGGTGCTATTGGAAGGTTATGGAAATTTTAAGAGATCAGGTCTAGTGGGAGGTTTTTAGGTCATTGAGGGTATGTCCCTGAGGGGGATTGTGGAATCCTGCTCCCTTCTTCTCTCTCTTGTTTCTCAGCCATGAGGTGAGTGCTTTTGTTCTGCTACAGGATCTTACCCTAGTGTGCTGCCTTACTATTGGCCCCCCCAAAATAGGGTCAATTGATCATGAACTGGAACCTCAAAAAATGTGAGCCAAAATAAACCTTTTCTCTTCATAAGTTGATTATCTCTGGTACTTTTTATACTAGTGGCAACTTATTAACACAAATGGCCAGTCTATGAAGAATATATTCAGACAAGTCACTCACCTTAAGCTGGCAAGAATAAAGGTGTGAGATAGTTAATTTTATGTGTCAATTTGACTAGGTTAAAAGGATGCACAGATAACTAGCTAGGGAAATGTGATTTCTGGGTGTGTCTATGAAGGTATTTTCAGAAGAGATTAACATTTGATTAACAGTAGACTGAGAAAGACTGGGTGGGAGTGATCCAATTCATTGAGGGACCAGACAGAGCAAAAAGGTAGAGGAAAGATAAATTTGCTTTCTGTTCTTCAGTTGGGACAGTCATCTTCTTTCATCCGCAGACACCAAACTTTCTAGTTCTCAGGCCTTCAGACTCAGACTGAATTACAACTTCCTTGGGTCTTCAGCTTGCAAATGGCATATTGTGGAACTTCTTGATGTGCATAGTAATGTGAGCCAATTCCCATAATTAATCTTCACTTACATAAACCTCTGCATATCCTCTAGGTTCTGTTTCTCAGGAGGAATCTGATAGAAGGCATTTAACAGACCTAGGTTAGTTGTCCTTGGTACTGCAAAAATTCTTCTGACCCAAACTTTGACAATGTCTTCTAAGTTTTTGGTTAGGAATACAAGTTCAGAAGAGGAGGGGGAAGAGAAAAGAGGTAACTTCGAGGGATCTAGAAGCTTAAATGTTTGTAATACCAGAGCATTGTAAAAAGACTGGAGCCCAAAGATACTGTGTCTGGGAGTTAATAATAAAAAAAAAAAAAAAAAAAAACCA
>NW_025999977.1:30919677-30945528 GCF_001458135.2 Marmota marmota marmota
AAAAAAAAAAAAAAAAAAAAAAACCATGAGGCTGGTTGGCAAAGGCCTCTCCTATCTCTGAGAAAAGGACCAAGGCTAGAAGAAGGATCAGGTCAACAAAGTGGTGATGGAAAATGTGGTGAAACAGAGAAACCTAGCAGAGCCTTTCTCCAGACTCGAGGCAATGTCACTTCTAGTCAGAGCAGCAGTGGCTATTGCTAATGTGCATAGAGATAGCAGTTCTGTGTGCTCTAAACTCATACACTTGACTCCTATCTTCACACTAGTTGTGCCAATTTGAGCACATTTCATCCTCTGTTAAGTAGAATATTGTGCCCCTACTTTGAGTTGTGAGAGGACCAAGTAAGATCTCATAGGTGAAGGGCTTAGTTAGCATCAAAGTTAACAAGTGGTAGCTAATGTTGTTTGAAACTGCCATTGGAAGCTCTAAGAGGATGTTTCAGGTGGAAAATATCTGGAATTCTGGAAAGAACTACTTAAGTGGTCCTTTTGGACTTTGTTTTAAGGCAAGGAACCACCCACTAGAGGGCATTTTGAATTTTAGTTATAGATGCTGTTGTTGGATGCTGAGTGAGTTGGCTTTTCATCAATGTGACCAAAATACCTGACAAAAACAATTTCAGAGGTGCAAAAGTTTATTTGGGGCTCACAGTTTCAGAGGTCTCAGTCCATGGTAGGCCAACTCCATTGCTCTGGGCTGAGGTAAGGTGGAATATCATGGTGGAGGAAAGCTGCTCAGCTCATAACAGGAGGAAGCAGAGAGAGAAGTGTGAGACGACAGAGACAAAATACAAACCCCAAAAGCATACCACCAGTGACCTACTTCCTCTAGCCACACCCCACCTGCCTACAGTGGCCACCTAGTTAGTGCATTCAAATTATTAATCCATCAAGTGGATTAATCCACTGATTAGGTTCCAACTCTCATAATTGCATTATTTCACCCTTGAACATTTCTGCATTAACACAGGAGCTTTACTATATGTCATATAGAAATCATAACATTGATGGTATCAGGATGTGTTCTTCCTGACACCCTTTCCACATCTATCTGCTGACATATGATTAGGTAATGAGAAGGGATCATCCTGGAGGGAAAGACAATTTCAATTCAGATTTATTAAACAATCTGATAATCAGAGCTGGCCCTAACTGAAGCCTTGGGACAGGAAAGGACCACTAAGCAACAGGGAAGGGGAATATTGACTGATGACTTTTACCTTGACATCAGGGTCCACCAGCTCAATGCAAATTGTGCACCTTAAAAAAAGTGAGTATGTACTGTGGTGTGTGTATGTGTGTGTGTGTGTGTGTGTGTGTATTGAAAGAACCTAAAACTAGGATTCATACACTCCAGATTCAGACAGATTTTCTCTGAGCACCTGGCACCTCACTTAGCACAGAAGGAAGAATGACCTTAATCTTAAGGAAGCAGCACAAGATAAGGCTGCAGCAGTCAGGGATAGGGACATTGGCATTTCTTGCTTTGACACGACTATAAATGGTGTCGAACAGTTGAAGAGGAACCAGCTCTGTCTCAAATTTCATGTTACTCTTCTGTCTTTAGCAACTGAGACAAGAGTTAACATTTCTTTAAAATTGCATAAGTAATTTATTTCTTATAGTTCTGGAGGAGGCTGGGAAGTCCAAGATTAAGGGGGCTGTAACAGACAAGTGCCTTTATGCTGTGTCATCTAATGATGGAAGGTAGACAGAGATTGAACTTGACTTTTTATAATGCACCTATTCCTGAGATAATGACCTTAAATGATTCATGAAGGCAGACCCCTCATAGGCTAATCATTACCTCTTGAAGGTTGAAAGGGGGCACATTTGGTCTTCTAATCCACCAAAGGCAAATTTGGGAGTCATTACCAAATTACATTTAATAGTCAGGGGATAAAGTTATTTTTATGGGTCTCTAGCTGCAGTGGTGACATATTAACAATCATTATTAGTTTAGTTATGGAAACAAGCTTGAAGACTGTTGACAATAATTAACATTCCCAGTTCTACTGACACTGTCATTAACAAATAATTTCAGCCACAGAGACGTCTGCTAATTAGGAGAGAATGGTTTCCAACTTTCCATTGCTTCTTTGACCCATGCATGCCACAAAAATGAAAAAGTTGGAAAATAAACACTGACATTCCTAAGCCTGAACAACATTTAGAAACCTCAGGGAAGAATCAAGATAAAAACAAACATGATGCTGGTCCAAGAGTGTTCCTCCTGGAGATATTTAACAATAGGTCTAGAGTTTTCTTCATCGCTCCTTACTTCCACAGTTCTGAATAAGCAGAGGAATTAACTGGCAAAGAGAACCATATTAAATCTTGCCCTTTTGCCTCTCACCCATCTCACCCCAAACGTCACCCTGCAAGCTCAAACCTTTAGAAATAGGTGATTGGAAGGAAGGTATAAACCAAGAGTTCAGGATTATGGGAGGAGTCAGGAAAATATTCTGAAATCATAGTTCTTAAACATGGCTGCACCTTAGAGTATACTAGGAGCCTTAAAAATTAAGCATGCCTGAGTTTTACCTTCAAAGATTCTGATTTCAAAGACATGGGGTATGGCTTGGGCATCAGGATTTGATCAAGCTCACTGGGGAATGCAGCCAAGGTTAAGAACCATTCTTTTAAGTTGTTTGCACCTCATCTAGATGAAGGGGAGGGTAATTAATTCGTGATCACTTCTTATTTGGCAAAATTCTTTGATGGCAGTGTTTCTTTACTTTAAATAAATATTGGAATCACCTTAGGTAATTTTTAAAACATGAATGCCATAACCCCTACTGAAGTCAAATTAACTCAGGACCTCTGAAAGTAGAGTATAAGCAGAGAGGTGTTTTTAAACATTGATTTTCCCATGAGCCAAAGGTAAGAGCCATTGGTAAGGCCCTGGATCTCAAACTTTCAGTGTGCACAGGAATCACCTGGTGAAACCATCAAAACTATATATTCTTGCATATATCACCCTGATATCAAAACCAGACAAAGACACATCAAAGAAAGAATATTCCAGGCTGATATCCTTGATGAACACAGACCTCAGACCTCAAACAGTAACAAAAACAGCATAGTACTGGCATCAAAATAGGCATGAAGACCAATGAATAGAATAGAAGATGCAAAGCTAAACAATTATCCGATACCATACAAAGATGCCAAAAACATTTGTTGGATCAAAGAGTCTTTTCAGCAAATGGTGTTGGAAAAACTGAAAATCTAAATGTAGAATTAAATTTGACCTTTATCTCTCACCCTGCACAATGGTCAACTGAAAGTGGATCAAAGACCTAGGAATTAGACTAAAAAACTGTGCAACTGATAGAAGAAAACGTAGGCTAAACACTCCAGTATGTTGGCATAAGGACTGACTTCTTTGACAAAACTACTACAGAGCAAGAAAAATAAATTAAAAATCAATAAGGATGATGACATAAAATTAAAAAGCTTCTGCATAGCAAAGGAAATAATTAGAAACATGAAAAGAAAGCCTACAGAATGAGAGAATTGCCAGCTGCTCATCAAATGGGGCATTAATATTCAGAATACATTAAAAACTCAAAAAACTTGACACCAACTCCTCCAAGTAACCCAATTAATAAATAGGCAAAGGAACTAAACCGACACCTCTCAAGAGAAATATGGGGATTCAGCCATAGAACAGGTAATTTCAGGCTGCCATTTGCCTGCGGCTTGCAGACAGATTACTCAGGCTCAGTGCTAAATAACCCGCGGAGACTGCTTCTTGGAGCCTGCTCTTATCGGAGCATACACCGAGCACGGAGCGGCTGAGTTCCGGCTCCCGGAACTGCTCTGGCCCAGGGCTAAGGAGCCCGCGGAAACTGCTTCTCGGTCCGGGTCTTGCTGAGTACTGTGGAGGTAAATACCAACCAAGCCTTCGTGGGCAGTGGCAACAGGACTGAGACGGGGCCTGTGAGGGCCGGTCAGGACTCACCCGTTGCTTTGGTCACCCGGCAAAGGGAACGAAGTGCTGCCATTCGCATGGGATACCAACATGGCAGAGATATGATGTCATCAGAAAGCGGCGGATGAGAGAACTTCATCAATACCAGCGGCGACAGAAACAGTTGGTCTCCTGGTAGGGAGGGTGAGTCACAGACACCCGAGTCTCTCTCGCTTTGTCGTCGAGCCAGAGGGGAGGAGCGGGGCCGCCGCCCGCACCCGGAGCAGGCCCAGCGGCTTGCCGGCATGGTGGTCGAGTGACCACAATTGGAGAGGGGGCGGAGCGGAGCCGCCACCCACGCCCGCAAGGTGGGCAGACTTGCGACCCAGTGGTACACGGGCGTGGTAGGAGGGGCAGGGCAGAGCCGCCGCCCGCGCCTGCAAGGTAAGCAGACCTGCGACAGACTGGCGGGTCAGGCCCAGCGGCCTGCTAGCGTGGTACACACGTCACCCCAACTGGAGTAGGGGCAGAGCAGAGCCTTCGCCCGCGCCCGGATCAGGCCCCGCCGGTGTGGTGGTCACGTGACCCCAATTGGAGTGGGGGCGGAGCGGAACCGCCACCCGTGCCCGCAGGGTGAGCAGACCTGTGACCAACCTGCAGATCAGGCCCAGGGGTCCGCAGGCGTGGTAGGAGGGGCAGGGCAGATCCGCCGCCCGCGCCTCCAAGGTAGGCAGACCTGCGACAGACCGGCGGATCAGGCCCAGGAGCCTGCCGGCGTGGTACACACACCACCCTAATTGGAGTAGGGGCAGAGCAGAGTCACCGCCCGTGCCAGGAACAGGCCCAGCGTCCTGCAGGCGGGGTAGTCACGACACCCCAATTGGAGTAGGGGCAGAGCAGAGCCTCCACCCGTGCCCGAAAGGTGGGCAGATCTGCGACCGACCAGCGGGACAGGCCCAGTGGCCTGCCGGTACGACAGACACGTCACCCCATTTGGAGTAGGGGCAGAGTAGAGCCGCCACCCGCGCCTGCAGGGTAGGCAAACCTGCAACCGACCGGCGGATCAGGCCCGGTGGCCTGCCGGCGTGGTACACTCGTCACCCCAATTGGAGTAGGGGCAGAACAGAGCCGCCGCCAGCGCCCAGAACAGGCCCAGTGACCTGCCGGCGTGGTAGCCACGACACCCCAATTGGAATAAGGAGAGAGCAGAGCCGCCGCCCGCGCCTGCAGGAAAGATACGCAAGCAGTATGAAAAGACAAGGAAAGAAAGGACCACAAGCAATGCAGGTCAACGCAACTTTAGAAGAGGTAACAGCTGCAGCAGATGGAATGTCAGATAAAGAATTCAGGATATACATGCTTCAGATGATCTGGAGTATCAAGGAAGACATTAAACAGCAAAATCAGACAATGAAAGATCACTTCGACAATGAATTACGCAAACAAATCCAGGAAGCAAAGGATCAACTATACAGGGAGATAGAGGTTATAAAAAACAAACAAACAGAAATCCTAGAAATGCAGGAAGCAATAAACCAACTTAAAAACTCAATGGAGAATACTACCAGCAGAGTAGAACACTTAGAAGATAGAACATCAGACAATGAAGACAAAGTATTTCAACTGGAAAAGAACATAGACAGCTCAGCAAGACTGTTAAGAAACCATGAGCAGAACATCCAAGAAATATGGGATAACATTAAGAGACCAAACTTAAGAGTCATTGGGATACAGGAAGGTACAGAGCTCCAAACCAAAGGAATGAGCAGTCTATTCAATGAAATAATACGAGAAAACTTCCCAGACTTGAAGAATGAGACAGAATCCCAAATCCTAGAAGCCTACAGGACGCCGAATGTGCAAAATCATAAGAGATCCACACCTAGACACATTATAATGAAGATGCCCAACATACAGAATAAGGAGAGAATTTTAAAAGCTACAAGAGAAAGGAAGCAGATTACATTTAGGGGTAAGCCAATCAGGATAACAGCTGATCTTTCAACACAGACTCTGAAAGCTAGAAGATCCTGGAATAACATATTTCAAACACTGAAAGAAAATGGGTTCCAACCAAGAATTGTGTATCCAGCGAAATTAAGCTTCAGGATGGAAGATGAAATTAAAACCTTCCACGATAAACAAAAGTTTAAAGAATTCGCAGCTAGAAAACCATCTCTTCAAAACATCCTCGCCAAAGCATTACAGGAAGAGGAAATGGAAAATAACAATGAAAACCAACAGTGGGAGGTAGGACAGTAAAGGGGGGGGAAATAATCAAAGAGGAAAACAAACCATGTTTAGTAACAGAAATAAACAAATATGGCTGGAAGAACAACCCATATCTCAATAATAACCCTAAATGTTAATGGCTTAAACTCACCAATTAAGAGACACAGGCTAGTAGAATGGATCACAAAACAAGACCCAACAATATGCTGCCTACAGGAGACGCATTTGATAGGAAAAGACATACATAGGCTGAAGGTGAAAGGTTGGGAAAAATCATATCACTCATATGGACTTCGGAAACAAGCAGGAGTGTCCATACTCATATCAAATAAAATAGATTTCAAGCCAAAGTTAATCAAAAGGGATAAAGAGGGACACTACATACTGCTTAAGGGAACCATACACCAACAAGACATAACAATCATAAATATTTATGCCCCAAACAATGGTGCAGCTATGTTCGTCAAACAAACTCTTCTCAAGTTCAAGAGTCTAATAGACCACCATACCATAATCATGGGAGACTTCAACACACCTCTCTCGCCACTGGACAGATCTTCCAAACAAAAGTTGAATAAGGAAACTATAGAACTCAATAACACTATTAATAACCTAGACCTAATTGACATATATAGAGTATACCACCCAACATCAAGCAGTTACACTTTTTTCTCAGCAGCACATGGATCCTTCTCAAAAATAGATCATATATTATGTCACAGGGCAACTCTTAGACAATATAAAGGAGTAGAGATAATACCATGCATCTTATCTGATCATAATGGAATGAAACTGAAAATCAACGATAAAAGAAGGAAGGAAAAAGCATACATCACTTGGAGAATGAACAATAGGTTACTGAATGATCAATGGGTTATAGAAGACATCAAGGAGGAAATTAAAAAATTCTTAGAGATAAATGAAAACACAGACACAACATATCGGAATCTATGGGACACATTGAAAGCAGTTCTAAGAGGAAAATTCATTGCTTGGAGTTCATTCCTTAAAAAAAGAAAAAACCAACAAATAAATGATCTCATACTTCATCTCAAAATCCTTGAAAAAGAAGAGCAAAACAACAGCAAAAGAAGTAGAAGGCAAGAAATAATTAAAATCAGAGCTGAAATTAATGAAATCGAAACAAAAGAAACAATTGAAAAAATTGACAAAACTAAAAGTTGGTTCTTTGAAAAAATAAACAAAATCGACAGACCCTTAGCGATGCTAGCGAAGAGAAGAAGAGAGAGAACTCAAATTACTAGCATACGGGATGAAAAAGGCAATATCACAACAGACACTTCAGAAATACAGAAGATAATCAAAAACTATTTTGAATCCTTATACTCCAATAAATTAGAAGATAGTGAAGGCATAGATAAATTTCTTAAGTCATATGATCTGCCCAGATTGAGTCAGGAGGATATAGACAACCTAAACAGACCAATATCAATTGAGGAAATAGAAGAAACCATCAAAAGACTACCAACTAAGAAAAGCCCAGGACCGGATGGGTATACAGCAGAGTTTTACAAAACCTTTAAAGAGGAACTAATACCAATACTTTTCAAGCTACTTCAGGAAATAGAAAAAGAGGGAGAACTTCCAAATTCATTCTACGAGGCCAACATCACCCTGATACCTAAACCAGACAAAGACACTTCAAAGAAAGAAAACTACAGACCAATATCTCTAATGAACCTAGATGCAAAAATCCTCAATAAAATTCTGGCGAATCGGATACAAAAACATATCAAAAAAATTGTGCACCATGATCAAGTAGGATTCATCCCTGGGATGCAAGGCTGGTTCAATATACGGAAATCAATAAATGTTATTCACCACATCAATAGACTTAAAAATAAGAACCATATGATCATCTCGATAGATGCGGAAAAAGCATTCGACAAAGTACAGCATCCCTTTATGTTCAAAACTCTAGAAAAACTAGGGATAACAGGAACATACCTCAATATTGTAAAAGCAATCTATGCTAAGCCTCAGGCTAGCATCATTCTGAATGGAGAAAAACTGAAGGCATTCCCTCTAAAATCTGGAACAAGACAGGGATGCCCTCTCTCTCCACTTCTGTTCAACATAGTTCTCGAAACACTGGCCAGAGCAATTAGACAGACGAAAGAAATTAAAGGCATCAAAATAGGAAAAGAAGAACTTAAATTATCACTATTTGCAGATGATATGATTCTATACCTAGCAGACCCAAAAGGCTCTACAAAGAAACTATTAGAGCTAATAAATGAATTCAGCAAAGTGGCAGGATATAAAATCAACACGCATAAATCAAAGGCATTCCTGTATATCAGCGACAAATCCTCTGAAATGGAAATGAGGACAACCACTCCATTCACAATATCTTCAAAAAAAATAAAATACTTGGGAATCAACCTAACAAAAGAGGTGAAAGACTTATACAATGAAAACTACAGAACCCTAAAGAGAGAAATAGAAGAAGATCTTAGAAGATGGAAAAATATACCCTGTTCATGGATAGGCAGAACTAACATCATCAAAATGGCGATATTACCAAAAGTTCTCTATAGGTTTAATGCAATGCCAATCAAAATCCCAACGGCATTTCTTGTAGAAATAGAGAAAGCAATCATGAAATTCATATGGAAAAATAAAAGACCCAGAATAGCAAAAACAATGCTAAGCAGGAAGTGTGAATCAGGCGGTATAGCGATACCAGACTTCAAACTATACTACAGAGCAATAGTAACAAAAACAGCATGGTACTGGTACCAAAACAGGCGGGTGGACCAATGGTACAGAATAGAGGACACAGAAACCAATCCACAAAACTACAACTATCTTATATTTGATAAAGGGGCTAAAAGCATGCAATGGAGGAAGGATAGCATCTTCAACAAATGGTGCTGGGAAAACTGGAAATCCATATGCAACAAAATGAAACTGAATCCCTTTCTCTCGCCATGCACAAAAGTTAATTCAAAATGGATCAAGGAGCTTGATATCAAATCAGAGACACGCCGTCTGATAGAAGAAAAAGTTGGCTACGATCTACATACTGTGGGGTCGGGCTCCAAATTCCTCAATAGGACACCCATAGCACAAAAGTTAATAACTAGAATCAACAAATGGGACTTACTCAAACTAAAAAGTTTTTTCTCAGCAAAAGAAACAATAAGAGAGGTAAATAGGGAGCCTACACCCTGGGAACAAATCTTTACTCCTCACACTTCAGATAGAGCCCTAATATCCAGAGTATACAAAGAACTCAAAAAATTAGACAATAAGAGAACAAACAACCCAATCAACAAATGGGCCAAGGACCTGAACAGACACTTCTCAGAGGAGGACATACAGTCAATCAACAAGTACATGAAAAAATGCTCACCATCTCTAGCTGTCAGAGAAATGCAAATCAAAACCACCCTAAGATACCATCTCACTCCAGTAAGATTGGCAGCCATTATGAAGTCAAACAACAACAAGTGCTGGCGAGGATGTGGGGAAAAGGGTACACTTGTACATTGCTGGTGGGACTGCAAATTGGTGCAGCCAATTTGGAAAGCAGTATGGAGATTTCTTGGAAAGCTGGGAATGGAGCCACCATTTGACCCAGCTATTCCCCTTCTTGGTCTATTCCCTAAAGACCTAAAAAGAGCATGCTACAGGGACACTGCTACATCGATGTTCATAGCAGCACAATTCACAATAGCAAGACTGTGGAACCAACCTAGATGCCCTTCAATAGACGAATGGATAAAAAAAATGTGGCATTTATACACAATGGAGTATTACTCTGCATTAAAAAATGACAAAATCATAGAATTTACAGGGAAATGGATGGCATTAGAGCAGATTATGCTAAGTGAAGCTAGCCAATCCCTAAAAAACAAATGCCAAATGTCTTCTTTGATATAAGGAGAGTAACTAAGAACAGAGTAGGGACGAAGAGCAGGAGAAGAAGATTAACATTTAACAGGGATGAGAGGTGGGAGGGAAAGGGAGAGAGAAGGGAAATTGCATGGTAATGGAAGGAGACCCTCAGGGTTATACAGTGGAGGGGGTAGAGAGAGAGGAGGGGAGGGGAGGGGAGAGGTGGGGAGGGGGGAGGGTGGAGGATGGGAAAGGCAGCGGAGCACAACAGACACTAGTATGGCAATTTGTAAATCAATGGATGTGTAACTGATGTGATTCTGCAATCTGTGTATGGGGTGAAGGTGGGAGTTCATAACCCACTTGAATCAAAGTGTGAAATATGATATGTCAAGAACTATGTAATGTTTTGAACAACCAACAATTTAAAAAAATCAAAAAAAAAAGAGAAATATGGAGCTAATATTGTGGCTCAGTGGTAGAGTGCTTGTCTAGCATGTGTGAGGCACTGGGTTTGATCTTCAGCAACCCATACAAATAAATAAATAAAATAAAGGTATTGTGTTCATCCACAATTAAAAAATATTTTAAAAAAGAAGAAATATAATTATATGAAATACAGGGAGGGGGGATAGTAGAGGATAGGAAAGGTAGCAGAATACAACAGTTACTAATAGGGCATTATGTAAAAATGTGGATGTGTAACCGATGTGATTCTGCAATCTGTATTTGGGGTAAAATTGGGAGTTCATAACCAACTTGAATCTAATGTATGAAATATGATATGTCAAGAGCTTTGTAATGTTTTGAACAACCAATAAAAATAATAATAAAAAAATAATTATATGAAATACAAATATGTGAAAAAATGTTCAACATCTTTAGCAATCACAGCAATGTACAACTATGTTGAGATTTCATCCTACTCCAGTCGGAATGGCAATGATCAAAATACAAGCTATAATATATGCTGGCAAAGATATGGGGATAAATGTACATTTGTACATTGTTGGTGAGACCACTCTGGAAAGCAGTATGAAGATCTCTCTAAAAACTAGAAATGGAACCACCATATGACCCAGCTATCCCACTCCTCAGTAAGTATCCAAATGACCTAAAATCAGCATGTTGTACTGATACAACTACATCAATGTTTATAGCAGCACACTTCATACTAGCCAAGCTATGGAACCAATCAAGGTGCCTTTCAAGAGATAAATGAATAAAGAAAATGTGGTTTATAGACACAACGGGGTATTGCTCAATTATACAGAAAAATGAAATTATGAAATTATGGCGTTTGCTGGTAAATGAATGGAAATGGAGACTATCATGCTAAGTGAAATAAGCCAGACTCAGAAAACTAAACGTTGAATGTTCTCTCTGATATATGAAAACTAGTCCAAAATAAGGGAGGAAAATGAGAGAGAAAGAGAGAAGGGGGGAAGGGGGGATTTCATCAAAATTGAAGAAAGATTGGTGGACTATATAAAGAGGACTGAGGGAGAGGACGGGAGAAGGGACAGGATAAGGGAAGAACAGAAGAATGAATCTGACCTAATTTCCTATGTGTGTATATAAATAGATCACAGGGAATCTCACCATCATGTATATCCACAATACAATAACTAAAAAAAAAAAAAGGGAAAAAACTAAAAGTAAATAGCAGAAAGATCAGTATAGCAGAGAAAAGGGAGGGAGGAGGGGAGGAAAAAGGGAAATAATGGAAACCGAATTACAGAAAATTATATTCCATGCTTTTTTTAATTATGTCAAAAGGAATCCTAATGTTATGTTTAACTAAAAAAGAAATTAAAAATTATGCTAAAAATAATAAAAATTAAGAATCTTCAAAGGGCAGGGATCCCAAAATCTTCTCCCCAAACAGGACCCTTTGCTAAGGTGACCACTGTGGACAAGAAGGCTCCATCCAAGAATGGTACTGCCCAGAGAGTCACAGACCAGAAGGCAGCACCTCCTCCTAAATCTCAGAAAAGTTGGAAAACTTCAGCACATGAAGCACCTGCTCCAAAAGCACCCGGGAAGAAAGCACAAAGGGCTGTTCTAGAAGTCATCAAGATTCTCTTTGACAGGTTGGCAAATATAACAATCTTTCCAGAGTCCCTTCTAAGAAAAGCCCAGTCTTCATAGCCAGTATTTGACTTGCTTCGCTGCCAATAAAATGGGGTTGCAGTGAGAAGCAGTTGGCAGTCTCTTGGTCCTGTCAGCTTTCTTAGAAGAGGCCTTCTTTATTTTCTGCCTCGCTGAAACTTCATTTTCTTGGCTTCCCCTCCAGAATGATCTTTTTGGCTCTGCTCCCCATCCTCTGAGAAGGGAGACCAATAACAAAGTTGGGGTCACTCCCAGCCCCATTTCCCTCTCTCAGTTTCTGCGGCACCTCCCTAGACCCCTCCAGGGGTTGGTCTGCCCTCCAATATGAGGACGGGCATGTTTGTTTTATATCCTTCTAACTCCTCGCTAGAGTTAACGTTAGAGAGCACAGCTGGATTTATTGCCTGCATTTGGCTTTTTTTTCAGAGTAATCTTTCTGTGCCAAGGGAAATATCAGCAGGGAATAGAGACCAGCAGGAGAAGTCAACAAACATGGGTTTACTCCTTACTAAACCGCAGAGCAAACCCATCATCTGTGTCCACAAACCCATCTCCAGGAGGCTCAGATGTAAGTTCTCCTGACTCTAAGTTGGCAATTCCATATGCTTGGCAGAGGTTTCCATGGCTTCTCTGGTGAGTAAGACGCGCTCGAAGACCTTACAGAATTAGATGCTGCCCTCTGAGTAACCTAGGCATTGTTTGCAGCAATTATAGTTAATTCCCCATTCCTCCTTCTTTCCTCCTGCTACGTGGCTGGCTGTGCTCTGCTCACTAATATCCCACTCATCTCAGTCTCTTCTGTCTTCAGTCGCTGAAGCTTTTATGTCAAACCCTGGCCTCCGCCACTTCTGAACTTTGCTTCACTTGGCTTCATTTTTCTTAATACATTTTTATCGGAGATGAAATGGGACAGCTGAGAGGGCAAAAACTGCTCTCCCATAGTTCTGCCCACTCCTGAAAACATGAACTTGTAAGTGTACCAATGAACTGTGCTCCTTCAGCCTAAAAGCAATTTTTACCCTCAAATAATGAAAACAGACCAAAACACACACACATAATTCTAAGGGGACTGAATTAAGCAAGTAATTGTCTCCATTTGCCATATTCTTGCCTGGAATGACAAAGAAAGACTAGTCCAATCATTTCTGCAGCTGGACTTACTCAAGCTGACCCTCTGTCCAGCATGTGGGGAGGTGGGGAAGCTGGGGTCGGGGAGGACAGAAGCTCTCCATGGAAATGTTTAGTTGGTTCAATGCACAAATAACAAGGAAGTTCAGACTCCTCTTAAATCCCTGGCCTCCTGCCCTCTGCCTCAACTCTGGATTTTATAATGGACCCGCTATCTATCGTATTCTGTGCTCACCAAATCCAAAAAGGTTACATGAAGAAGACACCATGTGCTTTTCTTCCCGGTAAGGACCCTGTAACATCTTGCCACATAAACCATTCCACCAATCCTCTGGTGGGAGAACTAAGGGGGAGAGCTTAGGCACCAACAGAGCCACTGAGGAAGTTACTTTTACCCACCAAACTTCTGCTAATTTTCTCAGAACCAGGTTATTCCTTCCCCAGGAAAGGCAAAAGCTGATGCTGGTGGGCCCCGGTCTGTGTAAAGGTGCCACATTTTTTCCTCCTTTGGCAAGGAGGTTCTCTGAGAAGGTGTGGTTCTCTGAGAAGCCACATTTTCTGGAAAGTCTTCAGTCTGTTGTTTTCAGCAGAGATAACTCCATGGAGCTCTCAACACCAAAATTCCTCTAGTACTGTGACAAATTCTGTCATCAGTTGAGAGATATGGTGTCATTTTTCTTCCCTTTACTCTCACTTAAAACTACATATGTACCCCCAATCTCTGAATCTGCTTCTTCTGAGCAGATGGACTTATTCATCCCAGTAGCTCTGGTACCAACCTAGTAGGGTTTATGGTCCTTAGTAGGTCCTTTGTAAACCCTACCTGGAATTAATAAATGGCCAATTTTGGTTCTTGAAGAACCAACACTAAAAGAAATAGACATATGCATAATTTATTCTTGTTCCTCATCCACTTTGTTCTAGTCCATTCCTTACATCTTTTCTAACACTCCTGAATACCCAGGACTCAAATAGTCCCCTTTTGCATTTGCCTAGGATATAAAGTTCTCTCTCTTCTCACAATAAATCACCAGAGAGCTGCTCCCCACAGAGCTGATGTTTTAATGGCTAATGATAGCTGAATACTATGGGACAGTGCATTTCACCTGATTCCTGCATGTGAAAACAGAACTAAGCGGGAGGGTTTAGGCACCATCAAGAGCTGTTACTGTTATTGGTCAACAAGTTACTGTTGACCAATGTTTGTCATCACCAATGATTTTAGTTTTACTTGTTGAAGGCTTATCTTTTCAGTGTGCCCACAAAGGTACAACTGAATGATTCAGTCTTCTCTGATGTTGGAGAACAAATATTCCAGGAGCTGTGACTAGAGCCATCCAGCTTGCTCAGACAGTTGCTCCCATCTGTGAACATCATCACACCAGTCCGTTAGGAAATGGATTTATTGTTAGCAGTTCTGAGGAAAATGGCATATTGTTGATGTGACAGCCAGTCAGGACCAAACCAAGACACAGGAGCCCAGAATTTGTCACCGGTAGCAGAAAGGGGATCACTCCTTCTTCTGGGGAACACTGTCTGTACTCAGCTTTAGGGATCACACTTTGTAATCTTCTTTTTATCTCTCTCTCTCTTCCCCATGTCTCTGTGAAGAATGCTGTCATCCTGACAGTCTGCACTGGTTCCCTGGAGCAGCGTAGTCCATCAGCACAACAAGATTACTTCACAGAATTTTATTCTCTTAGCTTGTGACAGCCAGAAATCTAAAATCAAGGTGTTGATGGAGGCCCTGAGGGAGAATTCGTTCCATTTCCATCTCCTAGTTTCTGATGGGTGTTGGCAATCCTCCCTGTTTTTGGCATGGGACTGCCTAACTCCAGTTTGTGCCTCTATCTTCTTATGGCCTTTCCTGGGCCTCTGGGGTCTATTTTCCCTTCTCTTAGAAGGACACTATTCAGTGGATTTAGTTCCTCCCCCCACCCCCACTCATACTTCCTAACTCTAGGGTGATTTCTTCTCAAGATTCTTAACTTTATTACTTCTGCAAAGACCCTATTGCCAAATAAGACCACGTTAGCAGGCATAGTAAAAACGACTGAGGACATGGGCATATCAATTTGGTTGGGAGACACGATTCAACTTGCTTCAGTCTTAGGGAGGCAGTGTGATGTGCTTCAGTCTTAAGGAGGCAGAATTCTAGAGTCAGACAGATGACTCTGGAGACATCTATCTGGGTGGTTCCACTTCTGCTTCTGATGGATCCTGTGGATTTGGGGTAAATGCTTTACCACTCTGTGGCTCGTTTTAAAAGAGGAATGAAAACCCATTTTCATAGAAGTATAATACTCCTTTCCATATTAATAGAAAGTATTAAAATATAATTAATCAGTTGTACGGTAGAAGTGACAAACAAATAAAAGATTTCTTTTCCTTTCCTTTGATCTTCTCCATCCAGTGGATTGAAGCTTTGTGGACTTCCTGCTTCTTGTTGTCCTCTGGGATATGACGTCTGAGACACTTTCTGGATACAAATGCCCATTGTAATTTTTTTTTTTAATTCCCCCTTAAGAAAATGACATATTTTCCCCAACCTTATGGTAAGCACATACGTCATTTTTCTTTGCATGTTTAAACATCTTATGATGTTTTGTAGTTTGCAAGTAATTGATGTACATTTGTTAATTAAGTATTTAAAAATTGTTTTAGTTGTAGTTGGACATAATTCCTTTATTTTATTTATTTATTTTCATGTGGTGCTGAGGATCAAACCCAGGGCCTCACATGTGCTAGCCTAGCACTCTACCACTGAGCCATAACCCCAGCCCTAATTAAGTATTTTATAGAAGTGAAAATCTCTCATTTAAAGAATTCTAGAGAAGGAGAAATTGTTCCTGTGTGTAAGTGTAAAGGCAGGGTAATTAATTTAAGGTTATCAAGAGTCAGGCCTGTTGAGAGGAGGTCTAGGGAGCAGGGAAAGCATAAAGTGAGTTCTGAAATCCGAGGGAACATCAGAGTTCTCAGGATGTGTGTGGGAATGGGAGCAGAAAGATTTGGAAATGAGGGCTACCTGAAGCCTGGAGAGTTTCCCATCATATTTTGCTTTAGTAACTCTGCGGGAGAGTCCATGCCTTTCCTTGTTAATAAGATTCCTTCTGTGTGCTTATCTGATCATTCTAAGGCTTAACTCTCTCTGCCAGGTCCTCTGCTCCCAGATTCAGTCACGGAAGCCATGTGCTTAGGCTGATGCGGGAAGCCTGCAGGGGGCTCTGCACTCCTTGCTGGCTGAGGGGCATACCTCGGGCTTTTCATTGTTGAGACACACTCTCTCTAAAGGTTAGCATGAGTCTGGGCTTCAGGGACCATGACATTCTTCTCTGGGTCCCCTTTACCTATCCCACCAAGCCACTAAAGCTGTCCTCTGAGAAAGTCCCAGGCCCTCTAAAGCCTGCCCCACCTTCAGGTTTTTCCATTTTAGATAATGGCAACTTCATCTTTCATAATAATATTAGCCCAGGAACCAGACACACAAGAGGGAGGAAGCCTCAAGATGATTTTTAGTTCCCCAGTCTTTGTTGTCTAACTTTTTTGGTTGGTGCTTATTAATTATTCAGAATAGTGGGTTATATTGTGGAATATTTGTATATGAATATAGCATAACCCCTAACCTCTGAATCTTTTCAGCTGAAGTTCCAGACATTGTGGGATGAAGATGAAAGATGAGCCACCTCTATTATATTCTCATTAAATATCTCACAGAATCTCTGACTTTAATACAAAGTGGGTTTTTAAGGACATGTGTGTGTGTGTCTGGGTGGGGGGCTACTGGGAATTGAACCCAGGACCTCATGCATCCTGGGCAAGTGCTGTGCCATTGAGCTACATCCCCAGCCCAAATGGGTTTTTTAAATTACTATATATTTGGGGGGGCAGTTTGTTCCACAGTAAATGACCACAACAAAATAAAATTCACTGCTATTTACAGGCTGGACCTTGAGAGAAAGGAACCCAGGACATAATATATTTTAATTAAGGTGATAGTTTGGCATACTCCCTTCTTCCAAAGTCAACCAAATACTACAATCTCTTGCTTCTGTATTTGGTTTAATTTGATTCTTGGGAACCCAATTTTTAAGAAGGGTTACACATCTACCCCTAGAATAATTATTTTTTATTTCTTCTTCTCCCTGACAGACAGCATTCATCAACATTAATTTCTATCAAATACTTAACAACAGGGTCTTTCAAAGAACAGACCTTACAAGTAGTGACCAAGGAAGTCCAGTGAGGGAGAAAGATGATAAACAAGCCAAGATCAAGGCTAAATCCCTAAGTTAAAAGCACACAAACCTTGTGCTATGGTTTGAGTGTGTCCTACAAAGTTTCATGGGTTGGAAGTTTGGTCCTTGGATTGGTGTAGAGGCAGTGGGACCTTTAAGAGGTGGAGGAGCATAGTGGAAAGTAAGTCACTGGGGGCTCTGACCTTGGAAGGGACTAAGCTAGTTCTCATGGGACCCTAAGCTAATTCTTTGGAGAGGCTTGTTACATAAAGAGCAAACCTGGATCCTCCCTTTGCTCTTGCTTCCTATTGTGCCATGTGATTTCTTCCTCCTGCACAAGCTCCCATTATTATGATACCATTCGCCATAAAGTGATGTAGCCAAGGGGGCCCTCACTAGAATCAGGACCATGCTTTTTGGATTTTCAGCCTTCCAAATTGTGAAGTAAATAAGCCTCTTTCGTTTATAGATACTTTGTCTTAGGTATTTTATTATAATACTGAAAAATGGACTAATACACATTGGCATGTTCAAAGCCATAGAATGTGAGGACAAGGTGAGGCTGAAAAGATGGGCAAAAGCAAAGCTTTAGGTCATAGACAGAAGACTGAACCCTTCTAAATTCAGTGGAAATCCATTGAAAGAGACTGTCATGATCATTCATCTTTTGATGAAGTACTTCTGAATGAATTGTATGGAGCAAGAGTGAATCTAAGAAGATTGTTTATTAGTCGAGGCGAAAATGATGGTCACTTGGCCTAGGAACTTGGCTGAGAGGATGGAAAGAAATGGATAGTTTTGAGACCTGTTTTGGAAGTAGCATTAGCAGAACTTGTGTTGAATGTGAGCTCATTTCTGGCTTGAGAAATAGGTGAACAGTCATGCCATTCATTGATAGGGAGGGGACAAGGTATTTTAGGGGGAAGCCGGAGACAAAATGAAGAGAATCATTTGTGCTTTTTACAATTACAGTGTCCATGAGATGTTCAATGGATGGACAATGGACAGTGGGACAAATGATTCTGGAACTCAGACCTAAAAATCTGAAATTTGAGATACTATTTAAATCCATAGAAATAATGGAATAAGAAAGAATATAAAGACAGGAGGTGGGAAGCGAAGCCAAATCCAAAATCTTGGACATTTATGAGAAGGAGTCTGCCAAGGGCACTTCAAAAGAGGACATTGCCAAAACTTGCTTCCCCAGCAGAGCAGACAAAGGCAGCACAGAGGGAGCCATGCTTTGTCCTTTGGACTACAATTCCACTGAAGCACTAGTTCATGAATGACATCTGTGCTAGGATATCATTCATGCTCCTGCTCTGAAAGTCACTACTCACATGTTCTCACCTGGTTTGTCCTATTCTTTTGACATTGACCTGAGACTCTGTGTTTTAGTCAGCTTTTTTGGTGCTGTGACTAAAGGCCCCCCCACAGAACAACTATAAAGGAGGAAAGGTTTTTTAGAGGGCTCAGTTTCAGAGGTGTTAGTCCATAGGAGGCCGACTCCATTCCTGGGGCTCAAGATGAGGCAGAACATCATGGTGGAGGAGTGTGGCAGAGGGAAGCAGCTCACATCATGATCAGAAAGCTGAGAGAAAGAGAGAGGAGGGTGGAGGGAGAGAGAGGGAGAGAGAGGGAAAGACTCCTGCTTGTCAGATACAAATATATACCCCAAAGCCACGCTCCCCAATTCCCACCTCCCTCAGCCACACCCCACCATTTCAGTTACCACTCAGTTAATCCCTATCAGGGGATTAACTCACAACCCAATCATTTCTCCTCTGAACCTTCTTGCATTGTCTCACATGGGAGCTTTTGGGGGACACCTCACATCCAGACCATAACACTATGTGTTTAGAATTTCCTGCCTGTGTATTACTTCCAGTGTTACTTGATTCTTTGTAACTCAACTGTTAGACAATACCTTTTGTACCAGGACACACATTTGTCCTCAGAGTAAGTATTTTTTTTTTTTTTAACCACAGTTGTTTTTGTGCACTATCTCCTGAGAGCTGCTGTACCTACTGACAAGTTCTTCAACTCCTGGGCCTCTGCTACCTGGGCTGTCAAAAAGGAGGGTGACCAACCAAAGGCAACCTGTTTTCTCACTTTGAGGCTTTCTTGGAAGTTGTACCAGCTGTCTGGTCTATAACACAGTAGATGATGTTTTATAATAATTAATAAAGATCCAGGAATCTACTGAAATGTGGTCACTTCTTAATTATTCACACTACTTTGAATCTGGTTTTTAGTGAGTTATGTAGTTTGTTTCTACTTGTTTTCCACACTTCGTTAGAAAATCCACAAGTCAGGAGCAAGAATGGGAGACAAAATCACTCAACAACTACTTATTGTTCAGTTTGTCCACTCTGCACTCTTTTGCTGTTGTTTTTTAACAAGAAGACCCAGTTCAGGGACTTTTGCATGACTGAACATTCCATTGCTCTTCTCCATTACCAATAAGGATGACAAGCTATCTGCTTTGTTTTATTTCCCTGAATTTCAGTCTCAATGATTATAGAACTGTGTGATTAGCCTTCAAGAAAAACAGCCTAACTGTAGCACTATGACACCACCCTTCATCGATCAACTTTTTTTTTTTTTTTTTTGCATAAACAGTCTCACTGTTCGAGGGGAAGGCTGTGGAAGGACAAAGAGTTTTTTCAGGGAAACATTTTCTGGGAAATTCCCAGAGCAGTGATTCTAGTAGAGATAAACTCCAGGCCAAAGCCACCCAGCATTGGCTTTAGGGTCAGTATTGGGACTCAAATTCGGGGACCCCCAGAAGGCCAGGATATGTCATGGTTTAACCAGAGACATGAGCCCAGAGAGCCCAAGGTCCTTTCTTGGCCTCTCAAAGGGAAGCTTTTCTTGCTGGCTCAGCTCAGGCCTGTATACCAGTAAAATCTGGGTCTGGGACAGGCGCAAGGAGTGGTCACTTGGAGCAGGAATTGATCAGGCTCCTGGCAAGGCCCATATCTTAAGGACTGAGCTCACTTCTGGAAGTAAATAAGGAAATTTTATTATTATTATTATTATTTGGCTGTTTGCTTCAATGTGATACATTATTATTATGCCAAAGGCTTTCTGGGATTTGCAATTGCAAGTTTTTTCTTTCTTTTTAGTTTTTAAAAAATTATCTGTAAATATAAATGATGACTTAGGGGCAATGCAAGATAGTCCACTTCGAGGTAGCATGGGCTGCTGCTGGCTTGGGCTAGGGGACAAGGGAGGAAGGCAGATGCTTACAAAGCAAAGCAGAAGGGTCTCTAGCCAGCACACAGAGGCTCAGACAGGCCACCTTCCTCAAGGAGCTGGGAAATAAGTAAAGTTAACAGGTCAGAGCAGGTCCAAAGTATAGGTACCAAGGCAGAGGTTGACATGAATTTTGGGGGAAGGTACAAAAGAATAAGGGGAAGAGAGATCTGCAACTTGTATACTTAGACTCTTTCTTAGGAGCCCAGGTTGGGAGCTGATTGGAATCAAGAACACACAGTAGGAAAACTTTACAATTGTCTTTGCTTCTGGGACTGGGGGAATGACTTAATTCTCGTGGCAAAAAGGTCTCTGAGAGTACCGCTAGATAAAAATGTAATGTATACATCTGATTAGAGTAAGTTTATGCCACGTGAACAACTTTTTCTTCTTACTGGCTGTGGACCGATATCTTTATGTATATTTGTGACTTGGTCATGGAGAAATAAACATGCTTATATTTGAAAATATCAGTCAAGATCATACTTATGAAGCAATGCTAGCTTGTAAGTTCACTAAGGTTAATGTAACTATTCAGGAGTAAATTATCTCAGGCACAGGGAAAGAGATATAGTGGGAGTGTTTCTTTTGGTGACGACTTTCATAGACGCCATTTAGCTCCTGATCTCACCCATCTAGCCTGTGCCCCATTCTCTTGGAGGCTTGATCCGTTCTTTAGTCTTTTTTCCCTCCCTCTCATTCTTTCCCCCTCTTTTTCCTCCCTCATTAAATATTTGCTGAATACACACTAAATGCTGAGAGTGTAGCAGAAAGCTCTTTTCTCAGGGATCTTTTATTCCAGTCATGAGAGCCACATCACAAACATAATCACTGACAGTAAAATGTGCTACGTAAAAAAAAATATATATATATATATATATATATATATAGCAAGGGGATAAGTGAAATGAAGAGATGAGGCAGCAAACTTTATAGCTATGTGGGGGCAAGAACAGCATGGGCCAGGGTCCCCAAGGTGGGAGCTGTTTGAGAATCAGCAAGAAAGCCAGCATGGCTGTGGCAACATCAGACAGAGAGGAGACAGAGGGAAAGATGAAGTCGGAGGCCATGAAAGGGGCCAGGTCTCGTGGCAATCGCCGGCTGTATCTGATTCAGCTTAGGAATTTGTCTTCCCGAGTAATTTTCCTTGTAGGTTCTTCAGCACTGAAGAAGAATTAAAGCTACAATGAATGAGTGTAAAGTGTCCTTTCAAGTCTTTGAGAAAATTGCTTGAACAAGAGGCCCTTCTCTTCAGACCCCACCATGAGACCTGCACTTCACAGCTTGGCTTCCTTTCTTCTCTCTAAATTTTTCCAGGCTGAGGATGTGGGGGTGGCAGGGGACAGGGGACTTCCTGCAGTAGGAACAGAAAACAACAGACTGTTTTCTGTTAATGGGTTTCCTCCCACCCGGCAGACATCTCCAGGGAGGACAGCAAGGGAGGCGGGAGGTGGGTGCCATGCCAAATGTGGCCTTGCAGAGCTGCCCCTCCCTCCCCATGCTGGGGTTCATCTTCTAGTGGCTCCAAATTCCCCAGGGATTGGAGGGTTACTTTTCCAGAAGCAAGGGTAAGCCGTGGGATTCAGTGAACTGTGAAAAGAATGTGCTTTGCAGTTGTGTGTGGTAAACTCATGGCTCTTGCTTCTCCCTGGAACTCTTTCACCTTACATCTGTGGGGCTGAATCACAAAAAAAAAAAACAAAAAAACAACCCTTTTGAACTAAGTTTGTATGTTGAAATGAATTATTGACCACTTTATTTATTTATTTATTTTTAATGAGAACTGGGGAGGCACAGGGCTAAGGGGAATTTTTTGAAATATGAATTTAAAATGCAGAATGAGAGGAAGCCTCTGGTGTCAGACAAAAACAACAGTAGGCAATATTTAGTCAAAAGAGATCATGTTCATGCTTTTTTCTTGTTTTCAGTCCTGAGGATTGAACCCAGGTCCTTATCCATCCAAGGTAAGTACTCCACAACCCAATTTTTTTTTTCTTTTTTGAAGGACTAAATATTGAAAGTTCTATTTTAGTAAAGAATGAAGGCCTTTGTGAAAGGAATGAGCTCTCTTACTTTACTTTTCTACTAATAAGCTAACAACTACTGTTCTTTCTATTTAAATGTGTATAAGATGCCAAAACTCAACCAAGAGCAGAGAAAGAAAATATCACGAGAAGACATAGATAAAAATGCCTTAAACCCGTCTAATTTCATAATCAACAGAAACAACTCCCTTAAGAATATTCTGTCTTTTGTTCCAGATGGGCATATCATTGTCCCATATCTTTCTTGACCCTAATATCTATCCTATGTACTCTGTTTATGGATCATCCTTGTATCTTCCTTCACATTTAGTTTCTTAATCTTAGATTATTTACTGGATTTCCACCTTCATAAGATACCACCATCTCTGCAGTAACTGTGGATATCAACTCATTTTAGATTTGGCCTTAATGGTCACCTTCACTTACTCAGTCTTACTATCTTCAAATACTGACCCTGGGAAGACAAATTCCTAAGTTTAGTTAGATACAGCCAGCAATTACCATGAGACCTAGCCCTTTTCATGGCCTCTGACTTTATCTCTCTCCATCTCCTCTCTGCCTGACTTTGCCACAACACAGGTGAAGACCAGAGGCAGATATGATCCATGCAATTAAGAATTAGAATCTGAAGGGCTGAAGAGAAACAGGACAATAGAGAGCCACAAAGCAAGGAAAGCACTGGAAGATGAGTCGGGTATGGTCCTGTCCATGGTAACACTCTCACTTTTTTTTTTTTACTTTAAAAGCAATGGAAACAATTGAAGCCCTCTTTTAAACTCTCTCTCTCTCTCTCTTTCTCTCTCCTGTGTATGTGAAATGAGAGAGAGTGGGTGGACTGATTCTCATTATTAGATTTTCAGATTTGCATTTCAAAAATATCCTGGCTGTGATGTGGAAAATCAATTTGAATAGGGCACATATAGATGTGCTCAATGAATATGGAACTATTTCAGTAATGCAGGTGAGAGGTAGTGAGAGCTAAAAACTGGACAGTGGCAGAGATGGAAATGGAAAGAAGGGAAGTCATAAAAATGGACAAAATTTCAAGACAGAATGTATTTGGGGGATTAGGAGGAGAGAAGTAGCAAGGTGCCTATATTTCAAATATGCATAATTGAAGTAATGGTGGTATTGTTCACTGAGAATTATATCACCAGAAAAAGCTCCCCTATCTCAGATTGTGTGTGTGTGTGTGTGTATCTGTGTGTTTGTGTGTGTGTAAGCAGATCAGAGACAGCATAAGAATGGTAATGGATACAGTGAATTTGAAACAAGCAGAAATTAGATTGGAATCAGCTGATGAGCAGTCCCACCTAAATTTACATGGTTTTGAGTCATCATTACATAGGCAGTAATTGAAACAGAGGTGTAGATGAGATTGCAGAGAGAAAGTGCAGCATGAGAAAAGACAAGGCAAAGGCTTGCCCCCTGAGGATCTCTAACATTTAAGGATCAGGTAGATGATAATGAGTGTTAAAAACCAGGCACCAGCAAAGTAGCAGAAAAAGTAGCAGATTATTTTGTAACCCAGGCCTAGAGAAAAAAAGTTTCAAATATCCACAATGACAAGCATACAATAAGAAATTACTAGACATATGAATTAGTAACAAAATGTGACCTAGGGAGGAAAAAACAGGAAATAGAAATAAACCCAAGGATGTTGGGATTAGTAGACAAAGATTTTAACACAGCCTTTATGCATATAAGCTTAAAGGAAAAGCTAGATATAATGAGTAGACAGATAAACAACCTTAGTAGAGAAAGAAAAATTATCATAGAGCACTTGCCTGGCATGTGTGGTGCCCTGGATTTGATCTTCAGCACCATGTTAAAAAAAAATTAAATGGAAATTCTATAGCTGAAAAAAAAATCTAAAATGAAAAGCTCACTAGATGAACTTAACAACAAAATAGATGCTGAGTTTGGGGGAAGAAAGATCAGTGAACTTGAGGACAGAGAAGTAATTGGAGTTGCCCAAAAATGAAGACAGAGAGATTAAGATTAAAATAAACTCAAAGAAATGAAAATTATATTTTTTCATATTTTATGAAAAATATCAACAAAGATCCAAGAAGTTTAATGAACATCAAATAGAAATGGAAAATAGCAGTGGCTGCCTGACTTGAAATCTCTCTGCATAATTTTTTAGAAACCTCTAAAATAAATAGAATAATGATGGAAAATAGCACCATGCCTTCAGCATTACTAAGAATCAGAGAATCCTACAAGCTTCAAGTTATCAGTAAGTAGAAGGATGAACCCAATACCAACAGCACTCCCTTTAGCCTATTGCTTCCAGCCTAAGGATGTGGAAAGGGGAGCAGGGAACACTAAAGGACTGTATGAAAAAGAGCACCGGGTGTTAAGGACTTACGTGAAGCATGGATAGCCTCAATAGAAAGTCCAACTTAATAGAGATAGGACATGATCTGGACTTGGTAGTTCACAACACCAGCTACAGGGAAAGGAACTGGAAATGAGTGAGACCAGATACAGCCACAGAGGAGAAGCGTTGCTTCCTGGGAGAATGAGAAACAGGGAAGTGCTGGTATTTCTTGGAGACATAGCAGTGAAAAGGAGAAGACAAAAGACATAGTAGTCCCTTTCCTTCTTCCTATCATGGCCATTGATGTTTTCCATAAGAGAATATGCACAGAAAAGGGCAGAACTCATAGGAGATAAGGAACCCTATAGGAGGAATCCTCTCTACAAAATGAATAGAATAACGTTATCATATTCAAACAAAATTGTTATTTAAAAATGAATCAAGCTAATTCAGCCAAAGAAAACATTCCTTCTGACTTGCAAAACAAAAAATCAAAAACCAAAAAACATGAACTTGAAAACTGTGGTATAATAACTCCAACAAAAATTAATTTGACTCAAAGAAGAATGTGGAGATATATAAAAAGAAAACATTGAATCAGAAATACAAAGGCCCGAGAAAAGGCCCAGTGGCCCACGGCTGAACAGAGCTTCCAATCACTCCTGCAAGGTAGGCGGGCCTGCGACCCACCAGCAGAAGAGGAGCAGCGGCCTGCTGAGAGGCAGAGCCGCCCCC
>NW_025999977.1:30948619-30962701 GCF_001458135.2 Marmota marmota marmota
TAAAAAAAAAAAAAAAAAAAAGAAATACAAAGGCCCAATACAAATGAACCATTAGTGAAGGAAGAAATAAAATGATAGATGTTGAACTTAGGATATAAAATAAAAAGACAAAGTCATATCAGAAATGTAAATTAAATTGCAAGACCTAAGAAAGAATACATTTAAATGAAAATTTAATAAATGGCACTGATGAAAAGGAGGAAGATAATCCAATAGAGCAAGAAATGAGATAAAGAAGTTAAAAGAGTTGGAGGAAAGATTGAAAGACAGGCCAAGGACGTCCAACTGGAGTCCTGGAGTGAGGGTTATAAGGAATCAATTAAGAATTGACTCCACAAATGGAAGGATTCACCTGGAGGACTGACCTGGACTGATCATCTCAGAGATATCCTAGCAAAACTACTAGACTTCAAAAGATAAAGAAAAGAAAAATCCACAGGGCCTTGCTTTAGTCATCTATGTCACTGCTGTGACTAAATGACCCAACCAGAACAACTACAGAGGAGGAAAAGTTTATTTGGGGGCTCAGGGTTTCAGAGATCTTAGTGCACAGAAGGCCTGCTCCATTCCTCAGGGCTCAAGGTGAGGCTGAACATCATAGTGGAAGAGTGTGGTGGAGGGAAGCAGCTCACAACATCAGGAAGCAGAGAGGGAGTTTCTACTCTCCGGATTCAAAATATGTACCCCAAAGCCATGCCCCCAAGCCCCACCTCCTCCAGCCACACCCTACCACTCAGTTAATCCCTAAAAGGGAATTAATTTACTGATTAGGTTAAGATTCTCACAACCCAGTCATTTCTCCTCTGAACCTTCTTGCATAGTCTCACATGGGAGCTTTTGGGGGACGCCTCACATCTAAACCAGAACAAGCCTCCAGGAAAAAAAAAAAGGTGAAAAGCTTGAAAGAAGAGGATTAGGTTGGCATCAGATTTCTCAGAAACAGTATGTAAACCATGACAAGAATGGAGCAGCAGCTGGGCCCAGAGGGACATACCTGTGATCCCAGAAACTTGGGAGGCTGAGGTAGGAAGAGCGCAAGTTCCAGGCCAGCCTCAGCAACTTAGCAAGACCCTCTCTCAAAAGAAAGACCAAAAGTGGTAAAGGGTCCCTGAGTTCAATACCCAGGCAAAAAAAAAAAGGAGTAGAGCAGCATTTTCGCATTTTCAAGAAACTTAGAAAAGAACATGCCGACCAAGAACTTTATATCCAGTCAAGCTCTTCCTTAATGGTTACTACAAAGGTAACCATTAGGACAATATTAAAATATTTAAAAGCAGTTTTAAATATACAAGAACTCAGGAACAGTGTGCACTTCTGCCCTTTCTGGGGAATCCACTAGAGAACGAGCTTCATTCAACTAAAAGGAGTCTGAGGAGACAGGAGCCAAAGCCCTGAGGGTGAGCATTTTATATATTTAACTGTGGATTTAAGGCTAATACAAGGTTGAAAACATGGGTACAGGGATGGAACATAACATGTGTGTTCTAACAGACTAGAAATAATACAATTGTTAAAATGGAAGGAAGGGACCAGAAAGGAAAACATAGAATAATGTCATCATTCATATCTATATGTAGTTGTCAAAGATACCATGTCAGGTGGACAGAACAGAGAGTAAAGACTAATTAAAAAAAAAAAAAGCAATTAGGAACACTATAAAGGTAACACTAGGTCAACGTTAAATATTTTCCTATATGCCAAGAGAAGTTTCCTAAAAGGGAAAGGAGATATACAATTAGAAAAAAATGAGCTCAGAAAGTGTGACATAAGGCACGCAGCAATGACACCATAAGATAATATATGGCAAAATTGGACCCCCAAAGAGCAGTCATATCAGCAAATATGAAAAAGATTAATTAGTAGAAAATAACTTTCACTTCCATGATGGAGTAACCCTCCTGCTGTTAGTTATCAGAATACTGGCTGAAATATACAAAATCCAGGTTTTGACCTTGCACCACAGGCAGCATGGGGGAGACAAGGCCCTGTGGTGCCCCTCTTCACTGCCTGGAGGCAGCTGACAGTTCCCAGCAAGGGAGGAGGAGCCTTTATTATTCGTATTCTTGATGATTGACATTCTGATTGGTATAAGGTGAAATCTCAATATAGTTTTGACTTGCATTTCCCTAATTGCTAATGATGTTGAACATGTTAAAATATATTTCTTGGGGCTGGGGTTGTAGCTCAGTGGTAGCGTGTTTGCTTAGCACATGTGAGGCACTGGGTTTGATCCTCAGCATCATATAAAAATAAATAAAATAAAGGTATTGAATCCATCTACAACTAAAAAAATATAAACATATATGCACATATCTTGGCCATTTGTATTTCTTCTCTTGAGAAGTGTCTGTTTAATTTGTCAGCCTATTTATTAATTGGGTTATTTGATTTTTTGACATAAAGTTTTTTGAGTATTTTATATATTCTAGATATTAATCCTCTGTCAAAAGAGTAGCTAGAAAAGATTTTCTCCCATTATGAGGTTTTTCTCTTCACATTCCTACAGAAGCTTTTTAATTTGATGTCATTCCATTTATTAACTCCTGGCATTATTTCCTGAGCTTTAGGGGTCCCATTGACAATGTTGTTGCTTGTGCCTAAAAGCTGGAGTGTTGACCTACATATTCTTGTAGAGTTGCTTAGTTTCTAATCTAATCCCTAGGTCTCTGATCCATTTTAGGTTGATTTTTGTGCAGGGTGAGAGATAAGGGTCAAGTTTTATTCTTCTACATATGAATGACCAATTTTCCTAACATCATTTGTTTAAAAGGTTGTCTTTTTCCCATTGTATGTTTTTGGCACCTTTGTCAAGGATCAGATGACTGCAGATGTGTGGGTTTGTCTCTGTGTCTTCTCTTCTATACCATTGATCTATGTGTCTGTTTTTATTTCCATACCATAAAGATTTTGTTACTGTAGCTCTGTAGTATAATTTGAAATCAGGTATGGTGATGATTCCAGCATTGCTTCTTTTGGCTTAGAATTGTTTTGGCTATTCTAGGCCTTTTATTCTTCCAAATGAATTTTGGGACTGTTTGTCTAGTTCTGTGAAGAGTGGGGGTTGCACTGAATCTGCATATTGCTTTTGGTAGTATGGCCATTTTAGCAATATTAATTCTGCCTCTCCATGAACATAGTGGTCTTTCCATCTTCTGAGGTTTTCTTCAATTTCTTTCTTCAATATTCTATAGCTTTCATTATACAGGTCTTTCACCTCCTTTGAATGCATTCTCTCATAATGTGTTTGTGTGCCAAAAGAAAGTGGCATCATGGACAGGTATTTGCTTTTCAAAAAATACAGAGACCTCCTGAAGAATAATTTAGGGTAACTAAACATAACTGTGAATCCTAAGGGCTAAGGAAAGAAAAAAAGTTAGAATGCCACCAAGATAATGTGGAAGCTCATCCCCAGGGAACCTCCATAGGACAGGAGGATTTTCACCTGTCCCTCTCCTTCACCTTCCTTGCAGATTTCTGAAAAAATAACCACAGCCCCCATATCTCCAATGTAATTGGTCTTAAACCAAAGTGGTTGCATTTTTTTTTAAAAAAAGAAGGAAAACTTATTTGGCCATGCCATTATAAAGAACATTTAGAAAAAGAGGTTTCAAGATGAAATTCTGCCCCAAACAAAAGAGTTGAATTTTCAGTCAATTTTATACAAAACAGGAAAATTACATGAAAATGGTAGGCTCCCACACAGCAAGAGTTTAACTTAGAAAATTAAAACCTTCCTGGGAAACAACTTGTTTTTTGCTTACACAACAGATGAATAGATCTAATAGCACACCAGTTCTAGATGAGGGCTTATGTGGAATACTGATAGCAGCTATTTTATACTGACCATCTACTATGTCTAGCTGCCCGTTAGTCACTTTATAGCAAGCCTGCACAGCAACTGTGAGAAGCAGGCATTATTTTTATAGATGAGCAAATTCAGACTCATTGATGCTAACAATTAGCAGTAGGTCACTTTGTTACAAGTGGCAGAACAAGATCTAAGTGTAAGTGTGTTTGATCCCAAGGCAGTGCATCTTTGCCACCTTGTTTCTGTCTTCATCTCATTGCTTCATAGCCTAGAATAATGGCCATTTTTGAGCTATTCCTCTCAAATATGGAATTCATAAGCAGTGAGTGAAATTGTAAATTTGCCTGTAGTCAAGTCTATGGAAGAAATTAGTCAGTCTGCTCTGAAAAATAAAATTTCCAGGAGAGCTAAAGTCCTTTCGCTTTCCTCTTTCCCAACTACCCATCAAATGAGACTGCAAGTGGAGAGTTGGAAGGGACAGCAGCTGAGTTACCTGAAGTCCCCATCAGTAATTGCAGGCTTGACAGCTGCAGTACAATGAGAAATGGAAAAGATCATCCTTGGCTCTGACAGTTCCCTGCCACCTTGACAAGTGGTGTGAATAAGATCTGAGGCAGTTTGGAAGGGGCTCTTCTCCCACAACTTGGACAGTAGAGATTGGGAAGGTTGTAGGACCCCAGCAGGAAGACCAGCCAGCCCAAGTTACAGAATACAGCTCCATTCTGCCATCCAAATATTTTAGGGATGTCATATCCAGGGAATCCTTAAGGATACTTAAGAGTATACCCTGAAGACATTTCCCTACCACAGACCTCTGATTTCCTTTGATTTCTTGATGTTATTATACAAAGAGAATTTAAACATCTCTGAGAGTAAATGGCACACTTAAAAAAATTGTTTTCACCTAAAATCCCAGGTTGCCTTGAAAATTAAGAGAATGGAACAGAAGGTATTAGAAGGCTGATCTTCAAAAGAGGCTTGACAGTTGTATCATTGGAAGGACTTTGGGGAACTCTAAATGCTATATTGGCTCTCAACAGCCAAATCTCTGCTATGGTGAACTGCATTTCTTTGAGCTCATCTGCCTGAAATCTTGAGATCCTTAGTCTGTGAGAATCTGCTCAGTCCTAAAGGCAGATTGCCACTTTTGACTCTTGCATGCTGATATTGCCTTGATGAACCCCAGATCCTCAGCTAGAGAGGCCTCAGAACTGATGGACATCTCTTTAACACACAGTGTGCACATGCTGAACTCTGAGGCCTCTCTGCACCTTCCTGGCTTCTACCCAGCCCTTACGGAGGCCTCAATATGTGTGCCACAAACCAGACAGGTCCCAAGAGTTTGGCAAAGTGTCCCCCACACAGTAACTTTTGCGTCATTCGTGCCTGCCTACGCCCCCCACACCCAGCATCTGCAATGTCTTGGAGCAGATGAACTACTGTTTCTTACATATTCATAGTCAGGCTGAATTCATGGACTGAGAAAACATATTTTATGTGTTTTCCAATGTTCCCACTGGATGGTTTAGCAGTCTCCTGCTGCAGCCGTTTACATATTCTGTCATCCGGAGGGTAGCCAGCCAGTGGAAGGATGGGACAATACATTGCTGTCCCTGGGCTCAGCACAAACAGTGTTTAAATATAAATGATGAGCTTTAAGAGTGAACTTAGAGGGTAATTTCCAACCTCTTTCATCTTTCCTCTAACACTACAAAGACTCATTGTATTTTTATTCGTCTTTTGGCATCGTTCATATACTGATATCACACTGTGTCTTTGGGAACCCAGGACTACTTGCCTGGATTCTATTTCTTCAACTTGTTTGGAAATGGAAACATAATGGGAGAGCACTCTCAGTTCTTTATAACCTTAACCTCAGTTTCAGGATCTTCCCTGTAATATAGCCATCCTTTAGTATTCAAGGACCCCCTGTGGATACCAATATCTGCAGATACTCAAGTCCCTTACATAAAATGGTGTAATATTGACATGTAACCCATGTCCATCGTCTCATATTAAATCATCTCTAGTTTGTTTATAATTCCTAATATAATGTAAATTCTAGGTAGTTGATATACTTTATTGTTTAGAGAGTATTGTCAAGAAATAAAAGTTTGTACATATTTAGTACAGGTGCAATATTTTTCAAATATGTTTAGTCCATGGCTGATTGAATGTCTCTGTGAATGTGGAATTGGGCCAACCGGAATAATAAAAAGACTAAGCAGAAATTTGCTAAGCAGAAATTTTAGAACATGGTAGCTTCAAGGGCATCCTGTAAAAGATAAGCTGACCTGCATGTTGGCTATTATTATTACTCTTCTAAACTTATGTAAGCCTCTGGAAGAGAGGTCCTAAACAGGAGGATGTACCACCAGCCCAGGTGGGCACAGTCTCAATGAAGTGAGGTGAACAAATTACAGATCTCCTGGAGACAAGTGAGTAGAGCCAAGGTCAGGCTGATTGAAGGAAAGGCATGGAGAAAGGAAAGTTCTCTGTTTACCATGATGCCAAGATTATGTTTCTGCTTCTGAACATATGAGGGAGAAGCTCATATGTTTTCTTTTTTAGAGAACAATAATATACATCTGGTGACAGTTACGAAACATGGTAGTTCAAAGTTATTGACCAGAGCCATCTCATGCTCTTTCTCTTGTACTAGCTGATGCTAAGCTTTCAACAAGTCCCATCCCAGAGCCAGAGGCCCCATCCTGGTAGGTAACTGTGGGCCCCATGTTTCAAGCAAGAGAACTTTAGATACTATGTTCTGTTCTTGTGACAATCTGAAGTTGAAGGCTCTAGACAACACCTAGTATCCACCCGCTAACATTGCAATAGTCTTTATCTCCCCAGAGCCCACATGGAGCTCATGCCCAAGACCTTCCTGGGAACTGGGAATGAACACCGACACAAGGCATTTAAGAGGCATAAAAGAGTAGATGTGTGAAGTTTTCCTTCCCTTATTTTCTGGACCAGTGTTCAATTATGGAACTCTAGTTCCTAATGGACTTGGTTCTCATAGGAGTCAAGCAAACAGGCCTGTACATCAAGCCCAAGACGGGCCATACCCATGCAATCACATTTTGTTTAATGGCTGCTAGCAAGTAGCACAGTTGAGTAGCTGGTTACAGAAAACAGATTTCTTTTCTCAGAAGTCAACTTCTTTAGACTACATTCTCTTTATTGATTCTATAAAGAGAATTCAGGAAGCAGCTCTTAGATCCAATTTTTCCTGCTTATTGCTATCCCTGCTCTCCCTTAGCCACGTGCAAAGAATAATTTGCAGTAGGAAGGAAAAACAGAAACGGATCAGAACAGCCTTTCTACATCTTTCCTATCCTCTCTAATGGTGGCCTGCATGGTGATGAGTGGGCCAGACTAAACACCACGTCTCCAAGGGTCCTCTTGGCCATGGTTGTTGGAATATTATTCATTCTTCTCTATCTGTAGCTCAGCCTTTTCTTCACTCCCTGACTCCCACTTTTAGATCAGACGTTGTCTGGGTGCTGGACCCAGGAGATCCTGTGAGCTCATCCTGGCAGCCATCTGAAGTCATGTGTAGAAGAGCTGAATGAAGGAAGATATGGAGCAGATGCTCAAAGACAAAGACAGCCGAGAAATAGGGAGAAAGAAAAGCTGCTTCTGTGAACTCTAGCTCTCAGCTAGTTTCATGTGTAATTCTCCAAGCTGGTTCATAGCATTCCTTACATGTGCAAGTAATCTTCACTTAAGTTAGTTTGAGTGGGTTTCTGGTCCTAGAACTGAATGCACCCCCACTCCAAGATGAAGTGGCTGGAATAGAGATGCAAAGTGGAGAGCAATAAGGGAGGCAGAAGGACTTTTCTGAAGCAAGTAAATCTTAAAGAGTCCAAGTTCATGCACAATGTTCACACATTCCAAGTTTTGTGAGACAGCCATCCTGGCTTCAAGTATGTCAGCTTTCTCAAATTACTATTTAGACAAGCATGTTATTTAAATGCATAAACTTAGCATTGGGAAAGGCCTTCCTTAATAAGACATGAGCCTGGAATCCATCAGGAAAATAATAGATGGGCAGATGAGACTAATCACTCCTAAATTTTAAATTGCCTTTAGTGAAAGACACTGTGAACAAAATTAAGAGTGAAGGGACCTTTTGGATATAAGTAACAGCTGGGGATCCCTTGCATAATATAAACTCCCTCCTGCTACAGACCAGGTACTCCTTCAAGGCCATTACCCAGGCCCAGCCCTGGCTTCCTGGCTGCCATGTCTACTGAGAGTGTCACAACTGTTGGCAACAAGACCATGACCTCTTGCTGTCCCAAAATGAGGAAATGAAAGGGAAGAAAGAGGAAATAGGCTAGAATGAAAAATGAATGAGAACCAAAGAGGGAACAAGAGATGTTGAGAAAGATGAAATAAATGAGCTGTTCATCTCAGTTTCTGAGCTCTCCTTTGTGCCACCCTAGTGTTGCACTAATTAATTTAAGCTGTTATTGTTTTACTCAGGGACTTGTAAAAAAGGGTCGTGGGACCAAAATTAAGTGAGTAGTCATAGTGGTGGTTCAGAATTCCAACCCATTCCCTCTGACCCCAAGCCATGTTTGGGCAAATTCAACAATCCATGCATCAACCTAAGGCTTCTGAATGGATTTTTGAAGTCTAACATTTCCTTCCAATATTTAACCTTTCCTTTTCCCCAAAACAAATTTCCCTTTATTTTTACCACCCACTTGAGTGGAGAATTGAAATTAAGTTTCTTTTACTTAATAGCTTGCCAAACAATAAACAGCTCTCTCAAACTAAGCCACCTCTTATCTAGGGAGAGGGCAATAAAAATAGTGATTTATGTAGTCAAGAGTACAGTGAGACATTTTTATAGCATTGCAGATGGGCTTCCAAATTGCAGAGCAGATTTATTTCTTTCTGTATATCTCAATTTCTCAGCCCATAATTTGAAAATAATAACAGCTGCCCCTTTCCTACTTCTCCAGTGATTTGGTTAGATCATGAGGGTTTATATACAAAAGCATTTTGAATCTTAGAAGATTCAAATGATGAAATCATCCCATTTATTATCATATAGAAAAGTAATATAATGAGTATAATTAGGCATATAATGATGTTTATGGGGTACTGATTTGGCCTGGAGAACACTGGACTCCATGCAGTATGAATCAAGTTGATTAAGGGGACACAAATGGAGTATCACAATTTTGTATATATCTTTGATTACTCTAGAGTAACCATTAGAAGCATGTAAAAGGGTGGGATGTTAAGAGAAATGAGATCTGCAACTATGCCTTATTCCTCCTGCAAGTTTTTAAAACAAAACTGCTTGAGTTAGGAATCCTTTTCTGGCTTCATTAGCAGCCCTGGTTCTGCATGGCCTCTATTCCAACTTTAGCCCCAGGTGAACATTAGATCTATTCTCAGCACACTTCTGGGCCCTTGCTCTTCTATCTAAGCCAGGGGCGCCCCATCCTTGAGATCTGACAACCCAGATTAGAGGCGCACTATACAGTGTTGAGAATGGGGGCCTTGGAGACCTGGTTGTGGTTCTCAGCTCTGCTCTCTGGTCTGAAATCTTTCCACATCTGTAAAATGGACATGATGATACATACCTACTCATAGGGCTTTTAGGACAATTAAAAGAGGCAGAGTTCATAGAGCACTCAGCATCCTGCCTGGTATATCAAATGGTGATTCCAATTTTTATTGACATATTGTGAAAAGCATGGTGGATGGGCAGGGTAGAATAATTGGATCAGTGATTCTTCCAGGGAGTTCAATATTTTACTTTGCTTTTAGTTATTTACTTTTCTTGCAGAAAATTCTTTTTAAAATTATGACCAAATAAAATCATTACTTATGCTATTATAATTTAAATGGCTGAATGAATACAACTTTGACGGTTTTATCAAGTTTCTGATTGTAATAAAAAAATCCTTTTCATCGACTGGGATTTCAGGGCATTGCATTGGAAAATAGTTATTAAGTTGATAATGGGTTGAGGGTCATACTATATATCCTCTAATATCCATTTCTACACTCTTATAATTACATGAGCCTATGTCCTTGAACTTAAGGCCAGCCATAAAATCCTACCTCCCAATGTTCCCCAGAAAACAACACAAAAATTCAGTATGTACTGCATATTGTCTATTGAGGCAATTGCTTTCCATGCATTCTCTCTTTCAGTCCTCAACCTTAAGAAGTAAGCAATATCTTTAGTCCCACTTTACAGATACAGAAATGGAAGCTTAGAGAAGTAATTGCTGTATGTCACGTATCTAGGCAATGATGGAATCAAAATTTGAACCAAAGTCATCTGGCCCAAGAGCCCATGCTTTAGCAACTTGCCATGATTTATGCATCAAAATGTGGCTGCTGCAGGCCTTCACGGACTAGCCTTGAACTCTGGTGAGTAGCTTTGCCATCTCACAGCAGCTGACAGGTTCACGTGAGGCCAATATCAACTGGTGCCAAGTCACCAGGTGTGGTATCTGCTCTGAGTCTGTAGCTGGTAAGAAAATCAATGACACGTGGAAGAGATGAAGAACGATTCTATTGGTTGGAATGTGCATGTGCAGAATATATCTAGATATTTAAAAATGTTCAAAGCCTAAATTTTAACAAATTCCATGTGCAGAGAAATGTCCATAGTTAATATTTAAGTGGGAACATACGGTAATTAATTCATTCCTGACCAATAAAATGGTTAGAATTTGCTCAGAAATGACTTTTGTCATAAAATAGAAATAATCAGCATTAAGCTTCTCATATACCTTATTTGTTTCTTTTCTTGTTCCTTAAATTCTCAAACATTCCCTGTTTTTGCTTCTTCTCTCACTCTACTCCTTCATAAGAATGAAAGCAACTCATTCAAATGTGTTCTTTCCGTGGATAGAGTTTACTTTACTCTCCTCCATAACTGGCTAGGCCTATTCCCTTTGGATAATAATTTTGTTATAATAATGTTGGAGAAAAGAGGGGTGCTGTTTCCTCTTAGAAATTCAGCCTGTATAACATTCACCACCTCATACAGGTTTTACAAGGCCTTGTTCCTTAATAAGAGAGGTCTACACAGCTAATGCCTGTTGAGTGATCACTAGGTCCTAGGTCCTAAGTACAGTAAACTTGCTTACCCAATTAAGGATATGAAAGATTTGTCAGGTCTCTCTGACTGCAGAGCCTGTGCTTATAACCACTGTGCTACCCTGTCTTTCTAGAAAAGGATGGTTTCTGTGTATTATTTCATGATAATTTTTTCCTGGGAGTGTAGACAGTCATAGTAAGAACATGGGATGTCACCTGCTGTAGCTGTCAGAAGTGGAGCAAGATTGTGGCTGGGCTCTCCATTCCTAGGACAAAGAGGAATGAAGATTCCATTTATATAAACTGAAGGAGCAGAAATATTCATGATTTAGAGAGAAGAATGTGACCAATTATGTGGAATCCAACTGAATTTTAGAGTTGAGCTAGGCTTTAGCAATGAGCTCCTCAAACCACTTTCTTTGCAGTTGAGGAAGCCAAGGATCTGGGGGAATTAAGTGCATTGTCTGAGGACACACAGCCAGTTAGTTAGAGGCAGAGCCAAGGCCGAATATTTTGGATTTAAACTAAACTGCTTTTCTCAGTCCACCTTCATTTTGCTTGGGGTTTGCTTGTTTTCAAAAGGTCTCAAAGATTGGAAAATTAAATTGCTTTTAGCAGTACAATTTCATATTATATAGTTCTGCTCAGAGTAATTATAATAATAATCCAAGAGTTTTTCCAAATCTGTGGGTTCCAATGTTTCTGCCTGTTACTAAGCTAATATATAGAAATCCAGGGTCATATTTATACCACATAAAATTTCCAAAGAGCTAGGCAATTTCCTGTAAAAACTCTGTTGAGTACTGATTGCCAAGTTGAGAAATTCGCAATTTCCCAGCAACTCCCACTTTCTCGTGTTCCGGGGAATGCAAACTTCTTAGCACACCACATCTCCTGACTTAATCTCCTCCACCATTGGCCATGACCCAAGTCCCACGGACCCGTTCGTTCTTGCTTTTATTGCTTATCTCTCTTTTGAACCTACAACTCCCCTGGAACTCTCAGCCTCTGAATGACCCATATATGAGGAACTCCTGAGATGAAGCATTCATACTTCTCTCACACTAGACGTAGTTTTGGCCTAGAACCCAAGCAAATTCATTGCTGTTCCTGTGTAAGTCTTAATCAGTCCTTTAAATACCTTAATTCCTCCTAGGTAAAATGTTGACAACAATCCCTACCTGCTTTATCTTTCAGGGTTATTCTGAAGAGTTTAAAAGTTAGAATCTTGGAGACAGAATCTTGTTGACAATCTGGGCCTTGTGAACACTACATATTAGGGTGGAGAAAATGGAGACCCAGTGTTTCTGTGATTCCATAAGCTCATTGAGGTCCTTGAGGTCATCCAGATCCTGACCAGTGACAGAATTAGGACTAAACTTTAGATCTTTCACTACTCAGTGCTGCCTGTGATAACAGATACCAGAGCATGCTTAAAAGTACAAATCATGACACAGAGGCAACCTGTAATTATTTAGGTGTTAGTTAATAGATTGTGTATGCAGTCAGCACTAACCAAAATTTTCTCATGCCTTATCATGACTGTAGGCTGTCAGAAATGTCTGCAGATGGCAAAATTTTGTTGGAAGGCAAATTCTTCCTTTTCCAACAAATACAAGGAAAATAGGAACTGGACATATTTAAACTTAGCCTCCTTTAGCAGTCATCTCGTCACTTTTTTTATAAAAATAATTATTGTGCTTTATAATTCATATATCAAAGAATTCCCTGCATTATGCACATAATTCAGAGGATTTTAGTGTGTTCCCGAGATTGTATGAGCCTTCCCACTTCCTAATTTTAAACATGCTCATCATCCTGTTGCTTTTTGAATGTTCATCTTATCGGGTTGAGTGGAGTTTGGCTCTTAGTTCAAGCATATTTTGTCTGGTCTCTTGGGTAGAATACATCTTGGCTGAGATCAGATATTCCAAGTTCCCTCTACACTTGGAGAGTTCGGGGTCTATTAAACATTGGACTCCTTTGGGAATGAGCCAGGTGTCAGGATGGGACAGGCACTAAGCCTCAACATTAGCCTTAGCAACAAGAATTGGAACCTGAAAAGTAAAACACAGCCATTAGGACTGATCTGCAGGGAGAAAATGGGAGACATTTTCCCAGGCCAGTGGTGAGTAGAACTGGAAGTGGGAAGAACTGCTGATTTAATGCTGATAGTTTTCCTGGCTCAGGGACTTTGTGCCTGTGGAGTAATCCTTCAACCTCACCAAACCCCATTTTCACTTGGTCTGTTGTAAGCCTCCTAGGATTCCTGAGATCCACTCTACTAGAGTAGATGCTTCAATTTCCTCTATCTTGCACCAAGCTCACCCTTGCAGGCCGTGATTACCCCCAAGCTTCTTTGAGTTCTCAGTAGATAGCAAGCTTAAAGGGAAGCAGCCCTGTCTTGTTTGGTGGCCCACCCATCCTTCCCTCAGCGTCATTTGGCATCATGCTCAATAAAGATTTCTTGAGCAAATTAAAATTTGTCCACATGCTCAGAATTCTCTTTATATATCCCTTAAATAATCAAACTAAAATTGACTGCTGAGACTGTACCCAAGCATCCCATAGTTCTTCACAAAATCATAATGATTCTGGGTCAAAACTACTTTCTAATAGCGTTCACCTAATACCCCAAATTTTGCTCCAGGGATCAAGAGAGAAGTAAGTCTCTGCCTTCTTCTCCATAATACTTTCAAGTATTTTAAATGAGCTGTCATGTCCTCTGTATCTTTTTTCCTCTGGGTTAAACCAGTCTTACTTCCTTTAGTAGTTAGGCATAAAATATGAATTCCATAATCATTCATTCATTCAACAAATATTTTTAAGCACGCTCTGTATGTAAGGCACTGGGCCAGGTGCCCCTGGACAGAAAGGACATGACACAGACTCTGCCCTGTAGGTGTGTATGTTCTATTCTAGTTGTGCTATCCCTATTCTCTGGGCTTTCTCTAATTGGCCAATGTCCCTTTCCAAATGTGGTTTATAGAACTTAATATTTGATCACAAGTGGTCTGACCAGCACAGAGTTCACAAGAACTATGACTCATGATATGGACCCTGTGCTTCCAAGAATTTTTGATCATTCATATTATCCTTAAGAAATGTTCAGGTACTTTCTCTCTCTGTCTCTCTCTCTCTCTCTCTTCTCTCTCTCTCTCTCTCTCTCTCTCTCTCTCTCTCTCTCTCTCTCT
>NW_025999977.1:30962838-30976738 GCF_001458135.2 Marmota marmota marmota
ATGCATTTTTAGTCTCTTATAGACTTCCCCTGTTAACAGTTTGTATGCATTCCTTTCCCAATTTTCAAAAAAAAAAAAAAAATGACTCAGGGGAACATTTAAGTGAAAAGGATAGTGCTTATGTCAACAATCCAGAAATGACTCATTTAAATCTAGTGAACTAAAAGAGCCCAAACCAGACCTACCAATTTGGTCTTAGATAAGAAGATGTTTCAAGTTGGAAGGAACATACCAACTCAACAATCCTGATCCCATTTTGTAAATGAGGAAACTGAGGTTCCGAAAGACATGATGACTTACTACAACACCCTTGTCATCTGGGCGTTCCCCGGGCAGCAGCTGCAGGACTGTAACCTGGCACTTCACTCTGACTCCTGCCAGTGGGGAGATGTCAGACAAGATACATCATAACTGATTCTGTGAACTCTTGGTTTCCTTATAAATCAAAGCTCTCCAAACTGTAGCAAGAATGCAAAGAGCAATGTTCTTGTCCACCACACTGGAATCCAGGCTTCTTTTAGTTCTCCCTACTGATTCTTTCTGGAAGTCCCTGGGAAGATGTTTCACAAATAACCCAGACCTCTTCCTGGAGGGTCTCTGTTCTTGGTTGACACCTCTTGCTGCCCTTCCGCTACTTTGACTGTTATTTCCTTGCAGTCCTGGGTCACATTTCATGCTTCAGCCAAACTCTCCCTGAATCCATCTCCATTTGACCTCTGGGTCATTGCCCATGTTCCTTCTGGCCATCTCTGTGTTGTTAACTATTTCCATTCTTCTCTCTCTCTAGTACTGGAGGCCAGAGAACAACACCCCAAAGCATGGCACTGTGGTATGCTGAGGACTTCTGAACTGGAGGATATTGGCAGGGCCTTAGCAGAGTCTCCTTCTGCCCTTCTTTCTCCTACTCTTCCTTATTCCCGAGGCAGACCACAGAAATGTAAGTCTCTCTTCCTCCAACCCAGCCACAAAACCTAGAAATATTGCTCTAACCTTCCCCTGCCTTTCTGTGAAAGAGGTGGACATAAAGAAATCCCCTGACATTTTTTGATAGTAGATCATAAGCTCCTCCCTCCAGAAAGGATCCTGTCCTGTACCAGGAAGGAAGAAATGAATACCACATGGAGAGGCCATGAAAAATCTGAACAGACAGGCCCTGCTGGGTTTCCCTCCCTCACTCTATTACCATGAGATCATAACCTTTTTCAGTCACATTCCCATATGGCTGCCACTCTTCATCAAATCTAAGCATGAAAACGAATAGTTTTCTCTGGGTCTTTGGATCTTCATTTCTGATGACTCCTGTGTCATATAAAGCTTAGATTAAATAAATTAGTTATGTTAACCTGTCTTTGGTTATAGGAAGGTAAGTTCCCACCCTTATGATGGATGAAAAAAGGTAACACTCCTTTCAGCCCTGACACCACCCAGCAAGACAACTCTCATTTTCATGGCTGCTGATTCTGAGGTGGTTCAAAGGAGACCAAGACTCCCAGTGGGCAATTCTTTGCTTCCTTAGCCAGCAGGCTCCTCTCTGGAGATCATTTGGCCACGGCTGGCTCTTACACAGCATTACGTGGTATGTAGGAACCCACCTCTTCCCAACATTTGTCCTGGCTTTCCATCTGCTCTGCCTAGCTCTTTCTTCACATGGGGGTGTTTCTTAGAAATCATATTTCCAAGTTATCAGGTAGAACTAGAGCAGGAGTTCTTCATCTATGATGAACTTCAGGGTGAGGATATGGCATCCGCGAACCTTTTTAAATTGTATTCAAAGTTTTCTATAAAATAACATTTTTTATGAGATAAAAGTCTCTAAATTTTATCAGAGGGTCAAAGGGGTCTGTGAGCCTCTAATTGTTAAGAACCACTATTTTCTAGATGGTCTCTGAACTATTCAGTCTCTAAAACTCTTTTAAGTTCCAATGTTCTGTGACCCTGAGTGAGATTCAGTAATATAGTCCTGTAGTAAATTTACCAAAAGCAAAACCTTCACTCACTCTCCCAAACCACTCTATTACATTCCTGAGTCCAAAGGTGTTTGAAAGAGTAGCGTTTTAGCCTTATTACATGGACATGAACATGTTCTTTTAAGAGAATAACAAAGGATTAAGCAATGATTTTTTTTTTTTATCAGCAGTGTAACTCATATTCTACCCCATAACAGGACTATTTATTTTAACTTAAAGTACTTACAAATGTTGAGAGATCTTTTGTTGATAGGAGCAAGATTTGGGAAGCCATATTGAGTGGAGGAATGGTGAAAAGGAATGGTGCTTGGAATTCCTACCTCCCTCTCCAGATGCTCTTTCTGTTCAAGCACTGGGAGGCATGGGGAATCTGGCAAAGCTCACTTCTCCTCTGTGAGGACTGTTGTTCCACAGTTGGCCCCTAGAAGTCGTTCTAGTGTTAGCAAGGAGCGTGGGAACCAAATCGCATGGAAGTCAGTGGTGATTAATGATTAAAACTGTCAAGTGGTCAAGTGGTAAGAAGTGAAATATGGGAAATTTTAAACCACAGTTGCAAGACAGAATTGGAAAAGTAACACAAAATCTTCCTATATCACTTATGATGAAACTTGTGCTAGCATTAGTCTAGTGTTAAAAACATGATTTAAGAGTGATATTTAGAGGGACTTGTCAGTTGTAGCAGAACATTTTAATTGTAGTAAAATACAGACAACATAAAATTTGCCTTCCTAACCATTTTACAAATGTGAAGTGCACTTTTTAAAAAAAATAAAACTGTACAGTCCAGAACTGATAAGTGCATTCTCATTATGGTGTAACTGAAAGAGGGAAAAATTCTGAGATGTTTTAAATTTCATTCCAGACCAGAGGATGGAGGAGAAAAAAAAAGAAACTATTCACTTAACAACTGTGAACCAAGCCCCAAACCAAACAAACACACAACACCAAAGACAAAAGCTGTTCCATATTCGTGAGCACATGTAGAATTCTCGGATTTGAAGCTCCGGAGGATGACATCTAGGTGCCATGGCATTCTGCTTATAGCCCCAACCATCCAGGGAGCAAAAAGGACTTCTCCTAGACCATCACCATCCACCAAACTCTGCCTGATGCTGTTGACCTGTCCCTGTTATCTACAGTCAATGCAGATTCAGTGAAAGCAATTTATGCTTTCTTTTTCACAGATTTTCCTTATAAAATGCTTTAAAAAAAAATCTGGCAGACATTTTTCTAACTGCTACCTATGTTGTTGGTGGCATGGGGGAACTTTCCATGGGATCCAGCCTTTCTTTCTGGCTACATTTGTGTATGGCTGAATAAATCCTTTAATTTCAGAGATCTTTTGGTCTTTAGAATTTTCATTGAACACAACCAATCTCCAGAACTCTCTTCATCTTGCAAAATGGAAGCTCTGTATCCATTAAACAATAACTCTGCATTCCCGCCTTCTCCAGTCCCGGGAAACCACTTTATCCTTTCCATCTCTGTGAATTTGACTACTCTAGGTACTTCGTATACGTGGGAAAAAAGTGTTTGTCTTTTTGTGACAAAATATCATCAGGATGTACCTATCAATTTTTAATCTCAAAATTGTTTTTTAATTTGTAAATATAAACTAGCAACTAACAAAAAAAAAGTCTACCTCTTGTTCATAGTGTCACGAACCAATGTTCTTATTCAAAACACTTAAAGTCAAAACCTCCACTCACAGGGCCCGCCAAGAGGTCTTCTCATGAGGCTCTATTAAACATGCTGCCAATTCTCAAGGCTGCCAAGACCCACACGGGCTCCCGTTGACTCAGAAGCATGCCTAGGCCAGCGAGACACATTTGGCCCTTCCCTTTTGTGGGTTCTTGCCACAGCCCACAAAGCCACGCACACAGTGGGCAGAAGAAGCTCTTCTCTTGGCCTCCAGGCAGTGATTCAGGTGTGAAGAAATGAGTCTCACATTGGAAGGTGTAGAAACCATCTGCTTGGATCTGGATCCAAACCACCAGTTTAAATCTGGAATGTCCTCAAAAGGCCTTAAAGGCTTGGTTCTCAACCTACACACCTGGGAGGTGGTGGAACCTTTAGAAGGTGGGGCTTAGTGGGGGGATATTAGGCCACTGGGACACGTGGCCTTGAGGGGGATATTGGGACACTGGTCTCTTCCTCTCTTTTTTGGCTTCCTGGCTACCATGAGGTAAAGAGGCCTTCTTTATCACGTGCTCCCTGCCATGCAGTTCTGCCTTGCCACAGGCCCCAAAACAGCAACCGACCACGGACTGAGCCTCTGAGTCTCAAAATAAAACTTTCCTTCTTATAAGTTGATTATTTTGGATATTCTGTCACAGCAACAGAAAGTTGACTAACATACCACCCCACATGGGAAGTCCCATACTCTACAGCACCTGATATCTTTTGGAGAAATTCCATGGGCATAGCTTTTACACTCCTCACAGGGTCATGGCAGCTATAAGGTCACTGCATTTAGGGAAGCACAAAGATAGGGCTTCCTACCTGGTAGCTATGGTTACCCCAACCCAGATGGGATCTAGTGATCAGGGTCCATTTTTACTTTTCTTTAACGGGTTTCTAAAAGAACAGAGCCAGGAAGTTAATTTCAGAGATCTTTTGGTCTCTAGAATTTTCATTGAACTAAAGTCAAATGCTCATGCAAAAGTGGAAAGGGTGAGGTTGATCTTTCATTCACAGCCCTTCAAATGGCTACATTACAATTTCTGAAAAAGCATCTGGTTAAATAGAAAGGACACATATCAGCAAACTGATAGGAAGAATAAATTATGCAATGAATTTGTCATCACTTGTGACAGTGACTTTGGTTTTCATAATGGAGTGACTTTGCACAATGCTTGCCTACTTCTGAGAATACATTTCCATTTGAAAACTATATAAAGGACAAATTATACTTTGGAGGTGGATCTGAATACCACGGAAGAAGGGTTTCTCTTGCAAGTAATTTCTGTAGAAATAATAAAGATAGGTAAATAAAACAGGGAAAACCAAATCCAGACTCCAAGAGGAGGAGAGTTGACTGCCAGAGGAGTGGTTGCACAAGAAAAAGGTGTAAGATGTAGTTTGGGGGAGCCCTGTACACTACCACTCACCTATTTGACTCTCCCTGTACCTTCTGCTGAAGTTTTAGATTCTTCAATGGTAAATCTGTTCACTCCACAAAGACATACAAGACTTAGGATGCAAATATAGTAAGACAGACGTAGTCACACACTAAGGTATAAAATCTGAAAATGTAGAATCACAAAACTTTAAAGAAACCACAGATCATGTTTCAAGCTCTTTATCTTATAAATGAAGAAACTGGGTCTCAAAGAGAGCAAGCAGGGTTTCCCCAAGTCACAAGATAGATAGTAACGGAACTATAATTAGAAACTCGGGCGCCTCACAGACATGCCCATCAAATATTACATTCTTTCCAAAGAGAAGAAGAGGAAGCATGTAATAAAGGAAGAAGGGGGTGCTGATCTATGAAGGAGACAGTAGGGTCAGCATGGGGAAGGCATGAACACATTTCTTTCAGCAATATCTGCCTCTCTGATTGCAGATTGGCAGCCCTTCCTTAGGTATGTGGAGCTGGCTACCTAAGAAAGGAAATTTGGGTCAGTAATTTGTTAACTCTGATCTTCCCCAAAAGGATTCTCTTTTAGTCTTCAAAAGAGAAAGTGATTAACTACATCATTCTGCAGGGGCATTGTTTTATTTATCTTCCCCCCCACCCGCCAGTGCTGGGATGAATGGAACCAGGGTCTTTTTTTTTTTAATTTTATTTTTTTTATTAGCTACACATGACATTACAATGATCTTGGCAATTCATACATTTGAATCATTGGGGTATAATTTCTCATTTTTCTAATTGTACAGATTGCAGAATCACACTGGTCATAGGGAACCAGGGTCTTGTGCACACTGGTCAAATGCTCTGCCACTGAGCTGCCTGCGCCTGCGCCCCCTGCCCCCATGCCTCTCTATAAGAGCACTGAATTGCAAATACAAAAAGCCCAGATTTCCCAGGAGACAGTGTCCCTCAGCCAGGACCTTTGCCCACCTATCCTTGCCCAGTGGTCTTTTGTAAGGTTAGCTTTTGTAGGAGAAAAGGCTTAGCTGCATTTTCCCTGTACCAATTTCTTTCTATTAGAAGGGGGTTTTCCTCTACATATTACATATTTAACATACATGAAGTCATTTCTGGATCTTTATTCATGATGGGAGGCCATGATGAGAAGAAACTTAAAAGATGATTGCAAAGCCATTGTCAGACCAGAACAACTGAAGGTGAGGACCTGGTTTGTGTGAAGTAGCTGGCCTACGAGGGAGGGAAAAGCCAGTTTGAGGAATGGAAGAAGAAAGTTTAGCCTGACCTAAAGAAGGTCCTGTGTGAGCAGGGACACCAGGAGAAGCTTTCTGTTGCACCAAATTCAAGAATAGGGTCTGGAGAAAGCAAGCAAAAAGATATCCCTTTTTTAACTGGAGAAACTCAGAGCAAGAACCTCAGTCCCTCCTGGGGGAAGAGCCAGGAATGAGCAATCAGAGGAGGTATGCTGTTCCAGGAAGTTCTCAAACATGGCACCCGCAGGCCTAGCCGAGCAAGGCTGAACCTCCACTTGGAACCTAGAGGTAAGTTACTCAATGTGGCTGAACAACTGTGGGCTTTGGGGAATGCAGCTGGTGCCTCACACTAAAGAACCAAATTTCCCCAACTTTTCCAGGGCATTCTTAATATCTGATCCATGGCCAACCAATGAACCCTGAGTCTTGCTTAAAAAAAAAATATGTTTGTTCTACAGATGTGAAGAGCTGAGGAGAGACATAACTATGAGGAGCAGCGTAAGGGTACTGGGAGGTGATATTTTGAAAAGAGCAAGGGCCTCTCTCACTGTATGCATGCACCTCCAGGGTCCTTTTCTAAGACCTGCTTAGTTTTTTTTTTTTTTTTTTAAGCTTGGTGACATCTGGCAGCATTCCAATCACTCTCCCACACTAAATGCTTCGAAACACTGAGATGACCTGGTGTCACTAAATCGTCACCAGCTGTATGTAGCTTTAAGCATCTGTTATTAATGTCAGAGCTGAATGTTGCTTATTAACCAAACACCGCTTACTAATTACTTGCAGGTATGCAGTGATGGTTAGAGCTACACTCTTCCTGAAGACAATGCTCTGGTGGTGACGAAGGCACAAACTTTTTACAAAGAGAATAACTGAAGAATGGGAGAAGTTCTACCAGACACAAGAGTAAAAGGGCCTGGGAGCATGCAGACCTTAACTCGGAAGCCCAATACACTATTCTGTTTAGACTGTGTTTTAAAAAACGTAGAGAAAAGGAATGACATGTCCTTTGAGAAAAGGATGTTGTTTGTGCCAGAAGAAATTTGAACCTCTGATAGCAAAGAGGGAAATAGGAAGCTGCAGTCTCAGGCAGGGAGTCCCATTCCCCTCAGTTGGTGCCAACAGCCTGCGGGTGATTGCCTGGCAGGGTGTGTCCTTTTTCATACCCCTAGAGTTGGACAGTTTTTGCGTTTGGCTCTCTGGGGGTGTCCTCTATACATTCTACAGGATGTGAGCACCATTAGTGGTCCCTTCTGTTAAAGGGCCTATGAGCCAAGTCTCAGGTCCCCTCCCCACTCCCTCCATCTATTCTCAGCAAGCAACAGTGGAGACCAAAGGCAAGGATCCTGGCAGTCCTATCCAAGCTGAGCTGGGAGGCACTACCTCCCAGAAACCCCCGGAGAAGGCTGGAGGTGCAGTACCAGGAGAGTCTCTCTCTAGAAATGTGGTCTGAATTTACAGGGATTGGAGAGCTCACCAGAGGAAAGGAAGAGCCTAGCCGGATGGAGAGAATACCCCAGAGCTTTGGCACACACGTTCGTTCATGGGTGGGCACACGTGTGTGCACAGAATCCCCCCATAGACATCCCACGTGTGGATATGAATGTGCATTTATGGAGAAATAATCAGAGCCATGGAAACACTTATCTAACCAAAACTTTCTCATGTCTAAATTTCTCAGAGTACAGTCAAAATATATGATTATGGTAGGAAAAAAAATACAAAAAATGAAAAGAAGGAATCCCATCCCTGCCAAGGGAAGCATTTAACATTTTGTGTGTGACACTCTTTGCCTTTATACTTGACAGATTGAAAGATCTTTATTTTGTTTTTCAATATTGGAATCTTACTCAATAGACTGTTTATTTATGTTAAGGATGTACTGTTCACCTATTTTCCTAGACACTTTCCACACACTACAATTCAGATGAACATATTTACTTGTAACCTTGGCTCAAGGCAGAAGTGAAAATGATTGGACAGCTGGCCACGTAACCCACAAAGTCCCATGACTCCCGTATTTTACTAGGGGCTGGGGCCGTGCAGGACTGGCTGCTGTGCTCTCCGGTCTCCTGAGTATTTCTGGAAAGAAAAGCCATTTTCTTCTCTCCCATGGCTGGATTATTTTCCATCTCTCTCTGCTCCCCTGTGGTCTATTGCTTGCCTACACTCTCTCATTCTCTTGTTATCTGAGTGGCTCAGAGTGGCTTAATAAAGAGGAGGCCAGGTTAGCCTCAGTGCTTAGGGAAACAAACCTCTCCTGGAGTGGCTGATGTGGGAACCCTCAGGGTCTGAAGAGCAGGCCTCACTCCTCCAGAGAAAAGCTACTCCCTGTGCCCTGGGAAGAAAGCTTTAACTTTCTCCTTCTGTCTTCCGTTTAAAGCCATCTGGGGCAGGGAGGTAATTTGCTTAGCTCTTCAATTTGTTTAACCACACTCTTTAAAGAGGTGTTTACTAGCTTCAGAGGGGGAAAAAATATTCTTCTTACAAAAGTTCAGGAACTATTATTCTCTTTTGTTTTTTTTTCCTGCATTCTGACCCTCCCTGAGAAAGGTATTTTTGGTCTGACCCATGCCTCAGATTTCTCCTGGCCTTTGGCTGTTTCCTTTTCCCTTACAACTTCCGGTTGCTGCTGTGAATTGCTGAGTTGGCTTTTTCTTTTTCCTTCCCCACCCCCATTCACATTCCCCAAATAATGCAAGGACCCTCACCTCAATCCGTGTCTCAGGGGAGAAGAGTCCTTCACAGGCTCCTCATGCTCCTGACAGGACTGTCAAGTAGCTGGGAGGCTGGCCTCAGGAAGGGACTGTGGCCTCAGGTGAGGGGAGGTTCCCATTCCTGAGAGGACAGGAAAGCACAGGACATTTCCTGTTAGAATTCTACTCTTCCTTGTCTTCTTATTCCCTCCCATCCTCTCCCCCTCCCCCACCCCTGAGTTAATGACCCAGGAATAAATCTAGAGAGAAAGAGAATGGGATATGTACAGGCCAGGGAAGGTGAGGAGAGGACAGGAGAGGGACAGATAAGAGGCAGTCATGAATAAAAGCACAGTGATAGTCCTTGCATGGTTTTCATAGCATTTTCTGATCCCTTATCTCATTAGCTAGTCACAACAACCTCAGGAGAAACACACAACAGACCCCAGGAACTCACTGCAGGTCTGCAGCTGATGCTGTGCTATGACACCCAGGCCACTCCCCAGGGCAAAGCCACTCCTCCCCCAGTTGGAGCAGCCCTGGCTGCTGCTGGCAACCCCTTTGTTTAAGTCATTATTCGTATATTTATGTATCTTAATATCAAGAAAGGCGTGAAAAGATGTTCACCAAAATGTCAAAGTGGTTGTGTCTCATCCTCTTCTCAGTATTTTTCTGGTTGAAATATACCACAAGAAGTGTTTGAAAAGAGAATTTAAAAGGGGAAAAGTCCATCTTTGTGGTTCTTTCCCACTTTTCTTCCTTATCCATTGAATCCATTAGCATTTTGGAGTTACCAGTGTCCTGAATACACTGAAAGATCAACTCTCAGGTTTATTGCAGGACCATGGCTGCTGATGCTGAGGCCTTTTCTAGGAATCCTGGAACTGAAAGAGAGAGACCATCTCCCTTGTGCAGAAGTGGGTGGGTTATGGGTGGCATTGAAGGTCTTCCTTCATTTTTTAGGGTAATGATAGCGGTGTATTGATTGGTAGGGGTGGTTTCTTCCCTCTGAGCCTGAAATGAATTCTTGTGGACTTCCTGCTGGACCAGGACTTTACATTAAAAAAAAAAAGTTTAATCTCCATAACTCTGCAAAGTAAAAATTGTCATCCTCATTTTATAGAGAAGACAAAAATGAAGCACAGTGAAATTAAAGGACTTGCATAAGATACCTATTGAGAATCTCACACAGTGAGACACCCAAGACAAGTTTATAGCATGGATGTTTGCCAGTGTAGGGGAACATCTTTTCATGCCTTTCTTGATATTAAGATACATAAATATACGAATAATGACTTAAACAAATGGGTTTGCTCTATGTGATACTTTGAAATTGCTTTTTCTTTTACTTGATGATTCATCGTTATCTAATCGTATCAATAAATGTGGACATATAGTCTTTAATAACTCTGTCCTACTCATTACTATTAATTGACATAAATAATGCCAAACTCGACAAAGATGGCCCAGAAAGAAAAAATAGATTCAGATCAATGTCATATAATTTATACACTTTTAATTTATATATTTATTTATATATTAATAGCTTAATGTATATATTTAATAGCTGCAAAATATACCATTGCATGGATATCTCCAGATTTATTTTTCAATCAATAATTGCTGAATATTTAGGTACTTTACAACTATTTACTATCAGTTATATTTTGTCGAACATCTTTGTACATACATCTCCTCAAACTTGTCCAACTATCTTTATCTAGGGTAAATTTCTAGGATGGGATTATTGGGTTGGAGGACATAGCCCTCCAGAAAAGCAGTAATAATTTACATTTTCACCTCAAATGTTGGGGAAATCCCCAAATACCAATGTCACATCCCAGATTCATGATGACAAAGCTCAAATGGAAACTGAACAATATATTCTTTTTTTTTTTTTTTTGAGAAACAGGAAAAAGAAGATTTTATTGCATTGCTATCAGTCTGCTGTAGTTTTGATCTGGTATATCTGCCACTGGCCCATGTTTTAAAGGTTGAACAATATATTCTTTTTTTAAAAAAAGGTATTTAGAGATTACAATGTAGACACTAGTAATTTATTTTAGAGAGAGAGAGAGAGAGAAAGAGAGAGAGAGAGAATTTTTTTTTAATATTTATTTTTTAGTTTTCGGCAGACACAACATCTTTGTTTTTATGTGGTGCTGAGGATTGAACCTGGGCCGCACGCATGCCAGGCGAGCGCGCTACCGCTTAAGCCACATCCCCAGCCCCTGAACAATATATTCTTACCATACATATCTGCATAATTTTCTGTCCTACCCCTTAAGATAATTCTTCTAAGCCATACTTGAATCACATTTACCCATATATACAGGGACTCTGTCCTACTCATTACTATTAATTGACATAAATAATGCCAAACTCGATGAAGATGGCCCAGAAAGAAAAAATAGATTCAGATTAATGTCATATAATTTATACCCTCTTAATTTATATATTTACTGAACACTTATTTTGTGCCAGACACTCAGGAGAAAGAATGGTGAACGAAATAGACAAAGTCTATCTCCTGGAAGAACTGAGAATCTCATGGCAGAAACAGATTAATCCATTTATCATTGCTATAACAAAATATCCGAAGCTGGATAATTTGTAAAGAAAGAGGTTTATTTAGCTCACTGCTCTGGAGGGCTAAGTACATGGTTCTAGCTTCTGCTCTGCTCTGATGAAGGCCTCATGGTGGATGGCACTACAACAGGCAGGATCACATGCAGAAGAGATCTCATGGTGAGATAGGGAGCTAGAGAGTGGGAAGGGGCCACTATTTCCTTTTTTATGATAACTCATTCTCAACAAAACAAATAGGGGTCTCTCAAGAACATTAATCCCTTTGCAGGACAATGCCTTACTGAATCCAATCACTTCCCACTTGGCTCCACCTTTTAAAGATTCTACGGCCTCTTAATACTGCTGGACCGAGGACAAAGGCTACAACACAGGAGGTTCAGGAAACTCAAACCATGTCCAAGCGAAGCCGTAGCAGAGATGTAAACTAACCAAGAACAAGATGAGGAGGTTCGATGGATGCCAGACAGAAAGAGAGGGACAGGATAAAAGACCAATGGGGTGGGGATTGGACACTGCTTCACAAAGGAAGGACAAAGAATGAGACTTTGAAAGGAAATGCATGATGAAGGCAGCCACACAAAGACCAGAGAAGAACTTTTCAGGCATAAGAGAACAGTAAGCCCAGAAACTGGAGTAAGAAAGCATACTTGTGATAGAAGCACTGTAAGGAAACCAGGTTGGCTAGCAAGCAGTTCATGGAGAAGGGTGGTTAGGGTTCAGTCGTGGGGCTGAATGAAGTCAGGGTGTTGCACTTTCTCACAAATCCACTGGGGAAAACATTAAAATCAGTTCAAACAACATGCTTGGAATTTCATTTTAAAAAGATCTCTTGAGCTAACTGTGGAAATTGAATTTTATAGAAATTTAAACCACAAGTTGGAGAAGTCTTATTTTTAATATTAAATTATATGGAACTCCAAGAAGACAATCATGTACTCCTTAAAAAGAAAAGATTCATTCCAAAAGTGCATGCAATAGAGTACAAAAATCCTACATTCAAAGAAGACTTGAGTTACTTGTCAAGATCTCTGAGTGTTGCAATTGCAAAGCCCTCTTCTGTAAAGCCCTCTTTTAAAAATTTTTTTGGGGCTTTATTAAAGTTCTTTTTTTTTTTTAAGAATAAAGAAAAACCAGATTTGCTCCTCTGAAAAAAAGTTGGCATAGATTCTAAACAAACACACCAAAGCCATATTCTTTAATCTTCTTAGATTCATAAATGAGCTATTTCCTTACTTAAGTACAATTAGGAATGGCTTATTTTCTCAATTTTAAGTGAGTTTCTGAAACATATCACATGACGCAGAGGATGAGTGGAAATGAGAAACTGTTGTTGCTCTTATAAGGCCATAAATCCCACCATCCTGCTTCTCCTTCCTAAATTGCTGCCAATAATATCTGAAATCTAAGATCCCCACCATGAATTACCCTAGAGTTCAGTCAGAGTGGAGAGGACCCTGCATCATCCCTGGCTGGATGTTTACATCATGCATGTGGTGACAACTCAGGAAGTCCTTTTTGTGTGCTTAAGACTGTCCTCCCAGAATATCAGGAGGTCCATGTTACACTGCCTTTAGGATAAAAACAAGATGGGGTGGGGCGGGGACTGGTCTGGAGTTCTTTTCAAATAACATAGGCTTCCACTAAGTATCTAGAAAAATATGACGAAGTTATACACATGCATTATTGCATTCCCAAACCACCATTTCTCTTAGGCGGCCACAAGCAAGGTGGCTCTTGCATGTGAGACAGACTTCATTTTCTTCTTCTACGGGCTCTGGCTTTCTCTTTTGCTTCTCTTCAGATTTTGTGGGAACATCTTGAACCACGAATTTCCTAAGCTAATTGTTCCAGCCGCCGGAGGGCTCCGGCTTTATTCAGGCTGTGGTTTATACTGTTATTCCTCTGAAATAAACGTTCTCTTCTCCTGTTTCACTAGGATCGGAAAGGTTTTGGACCCCAAGCCCTGGGGGACTCAGACAAGGTACACTTCTCCTTGTGTCTCCTACACTCTGTAACCTTCCAGCACTGCAAGGGTTTTGCAGAATTCAGCCCACAAGGCTAATTTCACAGTGTTCATAAAACGGACTCTTATCTCATGGAGGTGAAGGGACACCTACACACAGGCTGTCACAATCAAAGAAACTGTTGGAGATTCCCAAGTCAGATGTCACAAGCTTCCAGGCATTGGCTCAGGGCGACTTTCCTTCCCCCCTTCTCTTCCCCCAAACTCTTCTCAGAACAAGAGTTTCTTCTCTCGGATCAGAAAGGAAAACTGCGCCCCCTCCCCGCCCACCCCCTGCC
>NW_025999977.1:30976756-31064298 GCF_001458135.2 Marmota marmota marmota
CCCCCTGCCCCGGCCTCGCTCGGGTTCTCCTTCTCGCTGCGCTTTTTGCTCTGCTGCGATCCATCCATCCATCATGAATTCCGTCCACCCACACAGGTCATGCAACTCCCCGCAGAGCCAGAAGTTCTTTCGATTCCACTACCAGCTTCCAATCGCCACCACCTTTCTCGCCCCACTCCTTATCTTCCAAAGCCAGCTTTGCCAAGTTCATTAACATTTCTGAAATGCCTTATTTGGAAAAGCAAAAACCAAACAAAAACACAGGACCCTTCCTTTTCCTTTAAGCTGGCATTGCATTCCAGCCGACTAGGAGGGGAAAGGTCAGCGGGGAACCGCTTCTCCCTCGGGGGGGGGACCTGGACTTTCATTCATTTCTCCTCCATTGCAGAATGCTGTCCCTGGGTCCTCAGTGGAGGTAGCAGGCAGGTTTTATCTGCTCTGTCTCTTAGGTGTTCACTTAGCTCGACCCAACCTCGGCCTCTCTTCTCACTCTGGGGACATTTTGTAAAAGTTGAATGTGTTGTGCTGATCTCAAAGAGAAAGGACATTGAACTACCACAGATTGAAACCCAGTTTAGTCGGCATCCTCCGCCTGTGAGTAACCTCAAGACCCCCCTCTGCACTTCAGGAGCCTGGAAGAACCGAAATGCACAGGTTTCTTTACTGTTGGCCACTGCATGGACAGCCACACAGATTACTCTTCTTCAAGTGTCCTTGGTGAGATAATTCACATTCTTTAAGGAAAAAGGCTCTTCCAAGGATACACTGTAGTTAATTCAGCTCCTACTTCTTTCAATATTCTTTTTTTTTTTTTGCTTAGATGATCAGCTTTTCAATTAACTTGATCGTTTCCTGAAGAAATTTTCCAAATTTTCTGACACCGAGGGATCACCAGCCTAACTGGGCTTCCTTAGAGGGTGCAGTTAGCGTTGCCCACCCCAGCTGTGAACTTCTACCCTATGGAACATTCTCAACCCATTGTGATGAAATCCACAGGGTTCAACACATTCGTTTCTTCTATGGTGTTGAATGCATACCAGGTGCTGGGCTGTACAGATGACCAAGTCCCTCAGGGTCTGGTTGAGTGCAGACTTACTGAATATGAAACCAAAAATAACATGAGACAGTATGAAGTCAATGGAATAACAGTGCAAAGTACTCAAGGGAGCCCAGAGGAGAGCACAGTTCCATGAGGAAATGGGGAGGATAGAGGGAAGGGAATTTTCTTTGCAGCAGAGGTTTTGACTCAGGGAACAGCCTTGCAACATAGGCTGTGCTGAGGAACCGTTTCGCAGTCTGGCATGGCTGTGGGGGAAATCTGAGAATTCAGTGGGAAGTGAGGCAGACACAGAAACTTCACACCAAATCCTTTTCTTACGAAATATTGTTTCTTTTGAAAATAACAGTAGGTTATATGTGAAGTAGTGTGCTTTATGAAAAATAACTATATTTTCCAAACTGAAAACATTGGTGAATAAAGTAGCATTAATTTTACATTTTTGCCAGTCTTAATGTTTATCTGAAGAGAAGAGAGATTCTTACACAGTGTCCATTCTGTATTCAGTCCGTTGAAATATTGAGTAGCTGGAAAAGTGGAAATATTTTAATAGCTTTTAATACTTACAGATATTCTTCTTTGATATCACAACAAAGCTTGACAAGTGATAATTCCTTGAAGACTGGTTGTAGAGAAGAATTTTGTTTTGTGCTGGGGATTGAACCCAGGGCCTCACAAATGCCAGGCAAGCTGTCTACCACTGAACCATACCTCCAACCCCTTAAGCAAGAATCTTAAAAGATTTTCATGGCTACTGAAATTTTCAGAAATATAGGAGGGAATCACTGATAATAATAATAGTCGCAATAATACTTTTTTTTTTTTTTGGTACTAGGGATTGAACCTGGGGGAGCTTTAACACTGATTCACATCCCCAGCCCTTTTTTATACTTTATTTAGGGACACAGTCTCGCTGGGTTGCTTAGGGCCTCGCTAAGTTGCTGAGGCTGGCTTTGAACTTGGGATTCTTCCTCCTCAGCTTTCCAAGGTTCTGGGATTACAGGCGTGTACCACCACGCCTGGTCAATTTTTTTTTATTATTATTTTGCCAAACATAAATGATTTAGGGCTGACACCCAGACCATTATTTTACAAATGAGGACATTGAGGCCCAGAGAGGAGTTCTTTGTCCCAAATCCACAGCTGGTTGGGTGAAAGCAGAGTTAGAACACTGATCTCTTTCTTCTTGAACCAGATCACTTGCCACTAAAATATGTCCAATTGTACACCCTCACTGTTTGTCCTATTTGTCAGAGGAGGAAGACAGTGGTTGAAATTTAGGAGGTATGCCTCAAGTCCCCTAGCTACCTACCTACTGGTGGCCCTTCTGGGATGGAAACCCAGGATGTTAGGGGACTCAGGGCCAACACTGTCCTGTAAACATTCTTGCTAAAATTAAACCCATTCACGAGAGATGGATGAAGCATGAGACAGAAGAGCGAGTATAGCAAGTACGGTTATTAAAGTCCTCAATCCACATGTTTCCCAGTCATGACCTGGGTAAGAAATATAGGGTCCCATGGGGTCTGCAGCTACTCAGCTGCCACCAGCCACTAGCTGAGCTGCAGGCGTTCTCTTTCTTTGGTGAAGGGCTTAGCTGCAATGTGGTTCAAATTAGACATTTCTTGCCTGAGTCGAACAAATCACTTGGGTTATATGCTGACAAAAGGGGAACAGTCTGCATACTTGGAAAGCTTAGGGGGAATTAAATTATGCTCTGTCACTTCAGAGCTGCTCCTCTGTCCTCTCCACCATCACCTCTCAGTTGCCTGTGGGAGGGAGCCTCCGAGGCTTGCGTGCAAGCTCTGCCATAACCCAAGGCTTAACATAAACTTCGGGCTCTCAGGTCATTGGGAAATAACAGGTATATCCGGTTGGGTCTTTTGTGTTTGTCTGCACGCAAATTAAAAGCTCGTGCAGAGCTGAACCGAGCCTCTGGTTCAGGAGGATGACTCGGAATGGCATTCTCACACCATCGCCCTGTTTATTTCTTCAGGGAATCAGGAGATAGAGAGCCTGTTTATGAGAGGTTCACACCTCTGGGAAGCTGAGGTCAGAAGGGGCAGGAAGTGGACATGGCTTTGTGCCGGTGATCTGCTGGGGAACAGGGCTCCCCAAGTCAGAGTATCTAAAGGGTGTGGTTTTTATGTGGAGGAGGTAGGGGTGCCAAATGCCAAACTTCCCTGCTGGTGGCAATGTTGACCAGACTGCTTGATCCTTACTGACCTCAGAGTGGGGAATGCGGTAGGGAACATGAAGGACTTGGGGGTGACGCCCGGAGGGTTGTCCCTTCTGCTTCTCACCTTCCTAAGTCTTGTGATACTCCCAGTGCAATTCACCTTGAACCCTCTGGAAGTCTGACTAGAGTAGGCACAGAGCATCCACCCTGTCCACATGTCTCTTCCCATCAGAAGCAGAAACGTTCCTTGAGCTGGGATCTCAGCCTTTCCCCTGCAATAGACATTGGTGCCTCCTGCCCTGGAACCATGAGATTTTCTCTGGCAGCTGTCTGCCCACTTGCAGTGACTGGGAAGCAGTAAAGTTTTTGGATCCCGGTAGACCTGGGGTCAAATTCCAGCTCGACCACCACAGGAACTGTGTGACTTTGATGGGTAACTCCAGCTCTTCCTGCTGTGCCTTATTTGCCTATAAAAAGGGGATTAGGATTAACAATCATCTCCAAGAGTTGATGGTGAGGGATTAATATTAATGAAACGATTTACATTTTGTGCTTTGTACACTGCCTGGCTCAAAGTGCTCAATGTGAGATAATTTTTACGTTATTAGTAATATAATGTTATTGTTACCATTGGTATTATTGATGGATTTGCCATCCAAAGAACTGCTGTGGTGTCAGGCTGTGGCTCTGATGTCTCTAGCCCCCACACCCAAGTGGGGACCCATTCACTTCTTCCCCTGAGCTGGGTTCTCCCAGATCCCTATAGAGGTACCCTCGGGGCTCTGGGAAGCTGGATTTGAATACTACTTCCTGTATCTCTTCTTTCTGTCTCTTCTTCTGGTCACATACCTGATGGGGGTACCTCAAACTAGCCAGACAGTTTGTAGAGATGTCTGAATGTGCCTACGCTCGTCTTGGGGGCTTTCCTCTTAAAATTAATAGTTGGACCATCACTCCTTCTGAAATCCACCCCTACTCCTGCCAACTTCTTATGTCCAGGGGAAAAAGTCATACCCTTAAGTTGAGATAGAGGTTCTCAAAATATGGTCTAGGAAACCCTTGAGAGGTGGTTTACCTATTCTATTTTAGACCCTTTCAGGGGATCCACAGGTTAAAACTATTGTCATAAGATATTCTCTGCCTTTCTTATTCTTGGCATCTCCTAAGCCTACCTACCAGGGGTCGTTCAGGGGCAACCTGGTGCTTGATATCACAGCAGATAGACTGTAGAAACAGACAGGAGTGATCAGCTGCCCTCTGGTAAGTCAGAAATTAAGAATTTGTAAAAACATGAAACATGTCCCTCTGAATACTTTTGGAAATAGTATTCTGGCTGAATAGTTTTAGAAAATACATTTTCCCTAAAATATGTTATTTATATTAAAATGCATTAGGTTTATAATTTTTTATGAACTTAAGGAGTAAATATTTAAGAATTTTCAGCTTTAATTTCTAAAACTGTAAATATTGATAGCTATAACTTCAATAAACAATAGTTCTTTGGGCTCTCAGTCATTTTTAAGAGTATGAAGAAGTCCCTGAAAATAAAATGTTTGAGAAATACTGAGTTCAGATCTTGGCACTGGGGCCTATGAAGTCATCGATTTGCTCACTTCTAAATAAAACTGTCATTTCTGGAGGCTGGAATCATGTGAATTTTATGGTAATCTCAATATAATGGGTTTGAGTGTAGCACAGCGAGTCATGAAGCCCATGTGGAGGCTTCATACCAACCCTCTGCATGTTCCAGCCACTGTTGTGCAGGAGGCTGTTCTAAGCTTCCCAAGATTTGGTTGTAAATTATGGAGATCAAATTGTACTGGGCACATACTAAGGAAGCTCCCCACTGGGAGAGGAGGGAGAGAGCTTGAGGCACTTTCAGCACTGAAACCAAGAGAGCTTTGCTTACTGGGGTCCTGGGCGGGGGAGGGCACTGGGATGACCCAGGCCCTTAACAGGCATAATAGTACTGAGTGGAGGGTGAGAAAGGAAAGGCTTCTGGAAGATTCATGATGGTGGGCACTGAGTCAAGTAATTAATACTGCTGTGGTATGGGTGGTCTTAGGAGCCTACAGATCTGAGTTCAAATATTGACCCTGGCTATGGTTAGGGTGTGGTTTGTCCCCACAAAATCCATGTTCTGAAAGCATGGTCTCAGCATAGTGGCGTCGAGATTGGGGACTAGCGGGAGATAATTAGAACATGGAGGCTGCACCCTCAGGAATTGATTAACATTATCTCAAAGGAGGTCAAGTCTCCTGTGATTGGATTAATTTTCACAAGAGCAGGTTGTTATAAATCAAGGGCACCCTCTTCGGTCCTTCTGCATCTGGTCAGTTCCCTTTCTGTTTCCCTGCCATGTTGTGACAAAGCCAAGGGAACTTGCTAGGAGGTCAGCACCAGGCTGTTTGGATACTCTCACCACCAGAATTGTGAACCAAATAAACTACTTTATAAGTTATCCAACCTCAGGCATTTTGTTATAATAGCACAGAATATTTTGATGGCTTCCAACATTACAACCTGTGTGACTTCTAATAAGCAGTTTGTTGTCTCTGAGCTTTAATCCCCATATATATATAAAGTAGACTAAAATTACCAATGTTTTTAGGATGACTAGGAGAAATAAATAAAATAGAATAGGTAAAGCACAGTGCCTGGCCTTTGGGGGATATTAGCTGCTTTGCTTTCTCTGTGTCTACGTGGCTTTGGTGTTGGGGAATCTAAGAGAACCGAGGAGCATAAGCCTGGTCTATGATAATAACATCAGAGGAGATGATGGTCCTCCCATTTAGCCAGGTACAGTGCTCTGCCTGTGGCACTCAAAATTGCTAGTGTGTTTATTCTGTTATATGATATATAGAATTTTATTTCCACTTCTCTGATCTGTGACAGCGAACCACAAGTATGTTCTCAGAGCTCGGCAGTAAAAGAGAATAGAAATGGGACTCCCTTGGGTCCACAGTCCCTCAATGGGCCCTAACTCTGGAAGGGGTTTCCGTTTTAGCCCATAGCCTCAGGGATTCCACTGAGAGATGATTGGCATCCTTGGGACTCAAGGCTCAGACACATCCTTCCTTCACTGGAAGTACCTGAAACACCTTGGGACAGCAAGGTGTTTGAAGGCATGACTGCTGGTCACAGGCCCCAGGTGTTGTGAAACAGCCTGCTCCGCTATATTCTCAAGGCTCAGAAACTGACAGGCCCCTCCTCCTTCTGCATTCAAACCCTTAAGATTCACAACCCACTAGGGAAGGATTTAGTCCAAGAGGAGAAGGAAAACCAGAGTTCAGTCTGTGCCAAAATACAGACTATTGGCTCTTGCTTTCCATTTTGGATTGGGGTACATTCTGGACAATTTCCTTCCTGGCATTCACAAGGGAGAACTGAATGACTCGCCTGCCCTGTCTTCTGCTACAGGCTGCTGTGACAGGCTCGGCTTCCCTCAGTGTAATGGGGTGGGCCCTGTGCTCCAGGTCTGAGGCCATGAACTCTTGCACCCAGAGCTGTATGTAAAGTTAGAAAGAAGGCGGCGTGTTCTGGAAGCCAGGTGGCATGGCCTCACTTGTGCATGTCCCAGGAGGTCCCCACAGCTCTCCCTTGAGTTTCCTCCCATTGACACTGCACAGAGTGATGTTCTCTTCGCTCTGCTTGGCAGAGGGTTGCGTGAGTACTGTCCTGGAGCCTCTTTAGTATCATTGTAGAGCTGTGAAGCATTCATAAAGCCAGCAGGGGATGGGCCAGGAGCCCAGGTTAGCAGGAGGAGCCCAGCGTGTGGCTTCTCCAGGATCGTTTAGGAACAGGCCATCCTCCTGCCTGCAGAACTGCTGCTGGACCAAGGGTCCTGATGCGGGTACATCTGGGTGAGGTGAAATGAGGTAAGGAGAAACTTCTGCAGAGCTGCCATCTGGGATTCGGAGGAAATCACGAATTGGCTATCGGTGCTGAGCTTTTCTGCCAAGGAGCAGATGATTTTGTGAGATCAGCCTTTTAAAGTCAGCAGCAAATGGCCTCCCACAGAAGAGTAGTAATGGCTAATACTGTCCGAGCCCAACCACGTGCCAGCAGCATTTTGACAGCTTTATGTGTATTAGCTCATTCTGTCCTCACTCTAATTCCATGAAACAGGCACTGGTGTCATCACCGCATTACCAGAGTGTGAACTGGATCCAGAGAAATGGCTTATAACAATGGAAGCCACTCAGCTCTACCTAAGAGCCAGATTCAGACTCCGAACTCTGGTTCTGGAGGATGAGGCACCGCTCAATGCACTGCCTTAGAAACACAGTGAGGAGGTGATGGTGTCACCTTGGGCTATCAAGAGCTTGCAGGTGGATAAGGGTGCACTGCCCTGGGAGCTGTCACCCTGAACCTCACAAGGCCATTCCTTCATTTCTGCAAGGCAGGTCCAAGTCCTCGCCATGACTCTGATTTTACTGGACAAGAATAAGAACTTAGTAGGAGTAGAAACAACAACAGCAATAATGATAAAGAGTGGCTAACTTTTATGGAAAACTCATTTTTCCATCAGTTATGCAAATTTATTTTCTTATAATCAATATCTTATTTAATCCCATGAATACTCACAACAGTTAGGATGTCATCTGTTGTGTACAAGTGAGAAAACTCAGATGTGCTAGATAAATAAGAAGACCAAGGTTACTGCTAATAAATAAGAGAGCTGAGCCTCACACACAGAGTGCCTGGCCCAAGGAGCCAAACTCCTGGTGATTGGGCATGCTGGCTGCCTGCCTGCTTTTAATCTCCTCTGGAGGATTAGACAAGCCCGGAAAGCATTTGGACCTGTGCCCAGGGGCCGGTCATCATCTCAGAGGGGATGTGGATATGTGCTGAGGTTGTTCCCCCTCCCTGGCCTGGGAATCCAGCCACCCCCCTCCCCCCCTTCCCCACGTTTTACCAGCTTTAATCTGGAGAATTCCCTCATTTGTCAAAGAAGATGAGATGATCCAAACACAAGCACGCATATTCTTTAAGGAATAGATGTGAAAGACAAGGAGCATTTTTGTTTTGTTTCTGCCCCATATTTACAAAACTAAATTAAAATACCAGTCCTCTACAGAAGGAAAAGTATTTTGGCACATGCTACTGGTGCAAAAAACAAGGTTTGTGGGAATACAAAGTGGTACACCTTGTCAGACAACAATGAGGTGACATCATCATATACAAACATGTCCCCTTGATTCAAGCATTTCTACTTGAACACTCACAAGTGGATGCAAAGTTACACAGAGGAGTGAAGTCACTGCAGTGGAATCTATAATAATAGAGCTGAGAACAACACAGACAATCGTGTAATCATTATTTATGGTTAAATAAATTATGTCACAGCCAGATTATCAAATAGTTTAAAAGCAGGAGGAGATCACACTCTCTATTGAGTTCACCAAGATAATCATTAAGTTGGGAAAAAGTCACCAAGTAATAATTGTAGTATAATCTCATTTGTATTAAAAATATGTATATAGGTAAAACCACACAGTGTACCTAAGTAAGAGGCAGAAGTTTCCTGTGGTTAGATCTGAGTTGTTCCCTTTTTTCTGTGTACTATATATTGATTGATTCCTTTGAACAGGAGTTTTTTTATGTATTATGTACATATGTCTTAAGAATTTATATCCAGCCCAAACAGAAAAATAATAAAATACACATAATAATATGGATATGCAATAATGCGAGTGTACAGTATAACACAAATGTCTTTGCCTAGAAGTCAACCTGAGAGAGCCAGATATGTTGCGGTTTTCCTGTCCTGTTCTGGTCTCTGTTCCTCAGGAAGTAAGAGTATCAACAGTATAGATAGTTCTCTGGGTTGGAACACTGTCCTAAGAATGCGAGATGCGCTTAGTAGGAATAAATGTAAAGTCTCATATTTTGTTTATTTTTTTTATCAATTGCACAAGGACAATTAAAAACTCAGCCATTAGGTCCTATATTAAAAGATGAGGATTTTAGCTGATTGTAATCTTAGTACAGTGTCTATATTTTAATAGTAGGGGGCAAATATTTTGAAATTGGCCAAAAATTTGGTCTGCATTAAAAGAAGCACCATGTGTGATACAAACTAACCACATTCCTTTGGGCTGGAGAAGATATCACCTTTGGGATGTGGTGTTCGGTTTCAGGCACATACTTAGATAGACATATTGAAAAACTACCTTGTGCAGAAGGCACAGAAAAGCTGGGTAAAATGCTGGAAATCAGGTTCAAATTCAAACAATGAGAAAGAAACTGGGCACTTTTTTTTTTTAAAGAAACTGGGCACTTTTAATTTGTGGAAAAATGGCTTACAGGCAGCACAACAGTCGTCTTCAAACACATTATAGGAAAGGAGAATCGGTCTTGATCTATGTTGCTCCAAAGAAGACGTGAAAGTTCCTTCTGTATTTTTCTTGATATCAAGAACAATCTCCTGGGCTGGGGATGTGGCTCAAGCGGTAGCGCGCTCGCCTGGCATGCGTGCGGCCTGGGTTCGATCCTCAGCACCACATACAAACGAAGATGTTGTGTCCGCCAAATACTAAAAAAAATAAAATAAATATTAAAAAAAAATTAAAAAAAGAGAACAATCTCCTAACATCTAGAACTTTCTAAACAAAGCAGTCCAGCAATAGAACAGGCCACAGCTGAGAAATGACCAACCATTTCAACAGCAGAAGGGAAAAATCCTACTGGAGCCAACCGTCAAAAATGCTAACATGTAATTATCCTGCCCTTCTGTTCTCTTTTGGGATTATGTGGGGGAAAAATAACCACTTACATTATTTAACTACCAATTATTTTCTCAAAATTGCATATGACAACAGTTTTTTTTTACCTGAATTTTTGTCATTTTGTGGAAAAAGAAGAAAATCTTGTGAGAAAAATACAAATCTAATACTAAAAACTATGGGAAATAGAGTGGGGTGGGAGAGACTGGAATTTGGATTTTCCACTAAGAAACTGTATAAAAACCTCGAAACTGTACCAGTCAACAGCCCAGGGTGAGATGTTATGATTTAGCTTAACCCAAGTGTTTCTGTCTGTCTGTCTCTGTCTCTCTCTCAGTGGGGGGAGAACTTTACTTGTTGCAATATGTATTTTCTCCATAACCTGATAAATATTTAATTTCAGAAAATAAAAATAAAAATGAACAATAATATTCTCTATCTGCCTAAAGATATGTGTGTGTGTGTGTGTGTGTGCACGCTTTGGTTAACAGATTTTCTCTGCTAACCAAAGTCACGGACAGCAGGCTTCCCATTCCACTGTGAGAAAAGCAAATGTTGGAACTACAAAGATGGTGGTGGAAACCCAGAGAACAAATATGCAAAGGTGACCACAGACTGTGACAGTTTTTCTCTTCCTATGGGATCATTGCTCTACTGAGTCAGCGAAAGAGCAAGGTGCCAGTGGAGGACACTGGACTGCATAGCCATCTCAGGACACAAGAGCAATTTTGATATCAAAGTTACAGGAGAGTTACAAAATTATTACAAAGAACTCTCATTTACTCAGATTATCCACTTAACATTTTGCCATGGTTATGTTATTATGCTGTCTCCCTCTTCTTCCCACATTCATCTTCCTTCCTTCCTTCTTTCCTTCCTTCCTTCCTTCCTCCCTCCCTCCCTCCCTCCCTCTCTCTCTTTTTCTTGAGTCCTTTAAGAGTAACTCATAGACGTTGATGCCCCTTTACATCTGAATTCTTAGGGAAGCATTTTTATGGGAAACTAGAATAATTGCTTACTACAAAGATGGTGAATTAGGAAGACCTTCATTAGCATGCATAATGCATCATCAACTCTAAAGCACACTTTAAAACTTTACATTTTAGCATCTCTGAAATCTGGATGTATTTTAAAAATTGACAGCACAATTACAATTGGAAGCTTCCCCACTCAGCCCTTACCCTAGTACATAAAATGATGGTGAATCTTACAAATGAAAACTTCTGAGATAAGATTAATTTGTTTTTTAAGTTCTGTGGTTCTCAAGCCTGTGTCTTCCCGAAGGGAGAAAGCAGAAACAGTTCAGGTGTGCACAGGGTTTGTATCAGCTTTTACAATCCTCTCAATTTCCTGCACAATGTCCTATGGCCCCCTCCCCTCTGCCATACCCCCAGTCATCTTTTCCTCTTACTCCTGCCTACTGACAACTGCCTGATTACTGACGCCTGCCCACCCCAAATCCAGGGCTTGCCAGAGATGGCTGCTTCTACCCCACTGTCCTTTCAGTGTTTGCATGTCTGGAGGGGGATGGAAGAGCAGGGTACTTATCTATATCAACATAGGGGTCGTGATGGAGAGAAAGGACCCAAAGAAAGCTGGCTTCATCCTGATAGTTGAGGCCAGAACTTTCTTGACTCTTGTCTACAGGGGCAATGCATCCATCTTCTGATTTAAAATAATAATAGTGGGCTGGGGATGTGGCTCAAGCGGTAGTGCGCTCGCCTGGCATGCGTGCGGCCCGGGTTCGATCCTCAGCACCACATACAAACAAAGATGTTGTGTCCGCTGAGAACTAAAAAATAAATATTAAAAAAAAATCTCTCTCTCTCAAAAATAAAAAATAAAATAATAATAGTAATAGCAATGACAAAGAGAGCCATGGACATCAGTGCACACATGGAGTGGACTGTGGTGGCTCTCTGGTTTCTTACCAGTCTCACCCATCTCTCTTTCCTGATAACAGAATGAACTGTTCATTATAGGGTGGAACCCATGCAAGCCTGACCCCCAGAGTCCTTCTCGGACCTTGGGGGACAAACACTCTCCTTCTCTTGGGTTGCTGATCAAAGGCTTCCTATGACCAGCTTCCCCAGCACACCGAGGAACGAAGTCTGAGTGAAGACCAACAGGAGCAGAAGGCCGGAAAGCAGCCTGCCTGGATCCTCCCATCCTGTGAGTACCACAGTTATCCTCTGCCACATGAGTCGGTACATTCCTGTCCCGCTTAAACAAGCTTAAACTGTTTCCTGGAATCAACACAACATAAGGCATTTAAAACCTCTACTTTAAAGTATCCTCTAGCTTAACTGTACTTTTTGAAAGCTATTTAATGGCAAACAATCAAGTTTGAGATCTGGGAGGGAGAAATCCCCCTATTTTGTGTTGCGGCCTGAAAGGAGACCCCCTGGGCCTGGGATCCTTGCTGTGGTCCAGAAGTTGTGATGATTAATTAAAAAGCCTGATGTGGACTCTTAAGGGAGTGCCTCATCTTGAGCTGGACTGGGGTACACAGAGGCTGCACTGGGGTACACAGAGGCTGCACTGGATTCACGCAAAGTCTTCATCACTTACCAAGTAGGTGCTACAATAAGGTTCGCACCATAAAGCCAGGAAGAACCTGAAGATGCACCGTGGCCAGCCACGTTGGTTGGCCATAACTGATAAGGGCCTATCTTTCTGACAGCATTTGCACAACAGGTTTTTCTGCTTTTGAGGCATGTCCCAGAACAAGAGCTGAGCCCAGGAAGGACATTCCTTAACTATTTGTTGTAGCAGGAAGGCGTGCATCTAGTTGATCTAAAATCTATAGAGCATTATTGAGGAGTTAAGCAAAAGTTCATAGGAACAGACTCATTTCATACTTTTAAAAACAGGAATTTACTTGGTTTAAAGGCCACTTCAATTTGCTCTAATTCTGATAAAGATGCTGTGATTAAAGTTTTGGGAATTCTGAAAATTCAGAATTGGCATTAGCTCATTGATAATTCCCATCTATTAAATTAAAGCCTGGATAAGAGATTGATGTTCTTAGTAGAATTTTGAATAATTAGACAAGGGTCTTGCTAAAGCTGAGCACTGTAAGGCTGTTATGAAACTCTTTTCAAAGGAATTGCTTGCTTTGAGAGTGTCTTCCCAAAGTTCTTCAATGCACAATGTTGGAGGTGGTATCTAGTGGGAGATATTTGGATCATAGAAGCAGAGTCCTCTTGAATATATTAATGTCTTCCTCCAGTAAGTCAGTGCTGCTGTCTTGGGAACTGGAAAGGTTGCTGACCCTCATGTTCTCCCTCTCCCTCAGGTGACCATTTCCTTTCTGCCTCCCTCAGGAGCTTGGGGTGGGGTTGATTCCTTACCAGAAGCTGAGCAGATGCTGGCATTATTCTCTTGGACTTTTTGGACTCCAGAACTGTGAGCCAAAATAACCTCTTTCCTCTATAAATTATCTGTCTCAGGTATTTTGTTATGGCAACATAAAATGGGCAAAGACAAATATGTAGACCAACAGCTCTGGCTAACCAAAGCTTATTATCAAACCAATGCAGTTGCCCCAAACCAACTTCATCTTTGATCTGAGTACCCCATTATTGTGTGTGAAATACTCCTAGAGGATCTTTCAAAACTTACCAAATGAAGACTTTTACAAAAATGCCTTTTTAAAGTAGGTCAGATATTTTATTTTTGGTTTCAATCTTTCAGGAGTTAGACTCTTTTACAGGCACTCCTTTATGTTTTTTTTTTTTTTTTTTTTAACAATGCAGTTATTCTGAGGGCTGCTATGAGGCTTTGTCTCAGGCCTCCCTCATAACCAATTTTTATTGCAAAGAGTGAGCACTCTGTTTCTTCTTTGTGACACCCAAAATCCTGTTACCAGAACAATTAAGTTCTTCCACATGATTTTTTTTTTTTTTTAATGCAGGCAAGAAAGGCCATATCTGTGATTTTCTTCTGTGTAAATCTGTACGAGGAATCTGGAGTGGGATTTTGTAGGCTCAAATCCTGTCTCAGTATCTTGACAGCTGTGTGACTAGATAAACTCTCTGAACCCCAGTTTCCTTATCTGTAAATGAGGCAATAATAGCACAAGATTTGGAGCGCGGGAAGAGCTCAAAGCTTACGGTTGTCCCGTGGCAAAAGTGCAACTTTTGTATTTACCTTCGGTGATCTCCGAGGCTAGGAAAAACAATTCCCATCTTATTAACTGGATACATCCCACCTCCTGCCCAGGGCTGGCCCTTTCCCCAGACTCGGGGAGACCTTGTTCTTTCAATGTGGTTGAAAACATGGTATTAGGCACTAGCAATAGCGTGAAGGAAAGGGGGCCGTTGCCTCAGGGTTCAAATTGCTTCTGGTTTCCCTTTAGAAAGAAGCATCCCCATTGAGAGTATACGCACGCGGGGGAAAGGGACTGAGCCGCGAGTGCCCCTGGGTCGCGCTGCAACCCGGCCTGCGGGTGGTGGCCCAAGCGTCCTGGCTGTCACCGCGGGCGCGGTAGTGCGTGCGCCGCCGAGGGTGGTGGCGGCAGGCACCCCGCCCTTGGCCGCCGCCTCGGCGTGTCAGGTGCCGTGAGAAGCGCGGGAGGGGCGGCCGCGAGGAGCGCCCAGGGATATGACTTCCCAGAAGCTGCGCACGCAAGGCACAGCTCCGCACGCAAGGGGGAGGCGACAGCAGAAGAAACTTTTCAACCCAAGAAAGTCGCCCCCTCCTCCTCCTCCTCCTCCTCGTCTCCCCGGTTCGGGTCCCTAGCTCCAAGAATCTTCAGAGCGCCCAGCCGGTCCTCTCCTCCCCGCCCCCTTGTTCGCCGCAGCTTGGCTCCTTGCCCTGCACCAACGACCCGGTTGCTGCCAGCGCCAACGCGTGCGCTCCAGCCGGCGGCGCCACCTGGAGTCTTTTCTGAAAGAGAATCTCAGAGCCATCCGCGCCCCGATTGAGCGCTGGCTTTTTGTGTGCCCAAGATGATCTAGGTCCTGGAAAGGAGCGCTGAGGGTTTCTGATCTTGCAAAAGACGAAAAGAGAACGTTGTGTGTCCAAGTACCACAACTGAAGGGTCAATTAGGTTGCGAAAAAAGTAGACTAAATAAAATAAGGCTAACCACCGCAATAACTCGAGCTTTCCTCTTTCCCAAACGGACATGTTTCCTTTCCCTGCTAGGGATGCTCAAGGATCGTGAGCAATTGTGTCTCGGAGAACCAATCCTAAGTCACCGAGAGGGAAAAGAGGTCTAGTTTTCGGGGTGTGGGGTGTCCTTGGGCTACTGCTTGTGCCAAGAGCATTCTGTCCCCAGTGCAGGTCTGGGGGAAACCTTGAGGCTTAGATTGGGAGTTAACTGTGATGAAGAGCCGTTAGCAGACAAATGAAAAGTTCACACTGTCGCTCCCAAAGCCTCTAGCTACTCTACTGCTGCACCGCGGTCGGAGCGCGCCGCTCAGACGCCTTGCTGGACCACCCAGGCGCGCAGACTGGGATTCCAAGTCCAGCAGTGAAGACCCTAGCCGCGTGCCCCGCCCCCACGAGCCCCGCCCCTCCAGGTCCCGCTTCCTCCTCGCTCTACAGCCCTTAAAACCCGGAGAATCGGATGGCGCGTGTAGTCTTTGGAGTGTGTGCAAACACCTCTGCGACGCCAGCTGTGAGAGCCGCCCGGGGGGCATGAGGGCTGGGAACTGACTCCACTCTTCAATCTCCTGCTCCATTCCAACGCTCTGAGAAAATCCTGACTTTCCCAGAGCCCCAGGTGCAGCAGGGCTCCACAAAGGAGGTACCTTTTCCCGTCCCCATCCCAGTCCAAGGGCTCTTGGTTCTGTGGACACCAAGAGACTCCAAAGTGAGTGCTAAAGCTCCCAGAGAGGGCAAGAGGTGTCCAGGAAGGACTTCCAGGTTCCTGTCGACTCTCGGGTTGACGTCCTACCCTCAGCCCCTTTTTGGAGCCGGTCGTCCCGCGCCGCTGGAAACCGCACCTCCCCGCAGGTCAGTCTGTCCGCTGAGCCGCCTCCCAGCGGCCTCCTCACATGGGTTCTTGCAGGTCCCGGATGGGGTGGTGGGCAGTTTAAAGGAAACCAAGAGTCATCGCCAAGATGCCTGTAGTGTTGTCCCGAAATTATAGGAACCGTTACGTGGTTGGGGGTGCAGAGGCTAGTGCTGGATACCAGAGAGAGAAACACGCCCCTTTCCTTCCCAATCAGAGCTTGGTGTAGGTGTGGGAAGAGGTGTCTTCCGCCACTTTTCCAGAGAGCCAGCCCCGTCCAGACCTATGGATGGCCTCCACTTCACCCAAAGGCTCGACAGTTGGGAAAGGAGCGTGGGGAGCCCTCTCCTTTCTCTTCACACTGAGTGTCACGCCTTTGCCTTTCTGTCCCCAGCATGGCCACGGGCCTCAGCCCAGATGATCCGTGGCAGCTGAGCGCGCTGTCTGTCCAGCAGTCTACGCTCCTGCTGCTCCTCTCCGTGCTGGCCGCGGTGCACGTGGGTCAGTGGCTTTTGAGGCAGCGGCGGCGGCAGCCCTGGTCCTCGCCCCCGGGCCCATTCCCGTGGCCACTGATCGGAAACGCCGCGGCAGTGGGCCGGGCGTCGCACCTGTCCTTCGCACGTCTGGCGCAGCGCTATGGAGACGTCTTCCAGATCCGCTTGGGCAGCTGTCCGGTGGTGGTGCTGAATGGCGAAAGCGCCATCCACCAGGCCCTGGTGCAGCAGGGTGCTACCTTTGCTGACCGGCCGTCCTTTGCCTCCTTCCGCGTAGTGTCGGGCGGCCGCAGCCTGGCTTTCGGCCATTACACTGAGCAGTGGAAGGCGCAGCGGCGCTCGGCGTGTAGCATAATGCGCGCCTTTTCCACGCGCCAGCCGCGCAGCAGACATATCCTCGAGGGCCACGTGCTGGGGGAGGCGCGCGAGTTGGTGGCACTACTGGTGCGCGGCAGCGCTGGAGGCAACTTCCTCGATCCCACGCAGCCCATAATCGTGGCAGTGGCTAACGTCATGAGCGCCGTGTGCTTCGGCTGTCGCTACAATCACGACGACGCCGAATTCCTCGAGTTGCTTAGCCACAACGAGGAGTTCGGGCGCACAGTGGGTGCCGGCAGCTTAGTGGACGTGCTGCCCTGGCTGCAGCTTTTTCCCAACCCGCTGCGCACCACTTTCCGCGAGTTCGAGCAGCTTAACCGCAACTTCAGCAACTTTGTCCTGGATAAGTTCCGGAGGCACCGCGAACGTCTTCGTCCTGGGTCCATCCCCCGCGACATGATGGATGCCTTCATCCTCTCCGCAGAAAAGAAGGTATCTGAGGACTCGGGAGACGGGCTCGCGCGGCTGGACTTGGAGAACGTGCCGGCCACTGTCACCGACATCTTTGGAGCAAGCCAGGACACCCTCTCCACTGCGCTACTGTGGCCGCTTATCTTCTTCACCAGGTAAATTCTCCAGGAGGCCTGGGTTGGGCTTTTCTTTCCTCCTCTGAAGACGGTGTGGGCTAGAATATGTTGAGGTCACAAGCATCTCATAGGGTTTGAGGTTTCGCTCCAGGTCTGCTTTCCTCAAAACCGAGATAGCCTCCCTAAAAGGACGCCCAGAAATGTGTAGCGTAGGCTTTGATTCGCACGCGATCACTCCACGTAGAGCTCCAGTGATCTCTCAGTATCTCGGATCTTGTCTCTTCCCTCCCTTCCCGCGCTTGCGAGTGGAGACAAATTTGTTAAATCCCGCAAACAGGAGATGTCTAAAATGTCCACAGAGCAGCCCTGATAGGTCTCTTCCTGGTGCAATAGAAGCAATATTGGAACGGCTCCAGAAGAAAGGGAAATGCAGCAAATAAGTTAAATAAACACGGCAGCATAATCGGTACGGATCAGAGGCTGCCCAGTCCTGGCACTAAAAGTGAGCTGCTGGTCAGGGCTTTGTTCCCAGACAAAGGAAGACTGTGGAGGTCAGCCTGCGTGGGCCAACCCATGAAAAAGCTTTCCAGAGGCGGCCAGAAACCAACCGGCTGTGCTGGGTTCATAAATGCCGCGCTAGGAATGAGAGCAAAAGTCAGGATAAAACTCAGCAGTCACTTTTGCAAAGTGCTAAAGTTTTTGTATACTTTTTTGAAATAGCCGTATCCAGGCAAAACTGAATAGTTGCAACAGGGGAGATTTGGTTCACAACATCTAAAACATTTTCATCTGGCCCTTTATGAAAAAAGTTGGCAGACTCTGCATTGAGATGTTGAAGAGATTTTTTTTAAATCTTCCATACATGCTTAATTTTTTTTTCAGGATTACAACAAAATGAGTATATGTTTTTTGACTTCTACTTATTTTACTGGGCATTTCACATCTTTTAACGTTAATTTTAGTAATTTTATAGCTATATAATAAATTGCCATAATAATATATGTGTGTGTATGAACATTTCTTAAGCTTTAACATGAGTCACTGACTTTGATTGCATTTTCAATTTTAGCTATTGTTGTGATTAGATGTTTTTGTACCTGTCAAATTAATTAATGAAAATACATTATTAGGTATAAATTATTGGGTTTTAAATGAGGGGGGATTACCTTGTGAAGTTTGTTTTGTAGCAGTGCATAATTATTACTATTTGTACCACAATTTTACAAACATTGGGAATTTTCTTCTAAGTTTAGAAAATGCATAACTTTTCTACCAGGATACCAAAAATATTTTATAAATTAAGAACAAGGAATTATCCAGGGAAATGAGGGCAAGAAAAGGGATCTGCTTTTAGGACTGCATCATAACTTTTGTGAGTCCTGGGAACTTTTGTCTTTCTGGACTCCTTATTCTATAAAACGTTTTAAAACTATATATAAAACCGAACACATTAAAAATCATATATTAAGACTTTTTTTCCTACCTAAAAGTTTATTTTTTTAGATTTGAAGATTTTTAAAGACAGGAAAACATTTTTTAGGCCCCTCCAAAGTATTATGAGCCCTAGGCCCTGTGCTTTTAGTGTTTAATGGAGAAGTCAGGTTGGCCATTATTGTGCATTTTCAAAATAAGGAAACTTAAGAATTTTTTGACTTATAATGGGGGAGAGCTTTAGTTATGTAAGTTTTACTATGGAAAATATAATTGTTAAAGTCCATCTTGTAATTTAGAGAAAAATTAGCAGTCTTAGATTTTTTTCCCCCAGAAGTATCCATTCAGTCATTAACTAAGCCTGTTTAAAGACAGTGGAATTAAACTAAATTGTAATGTACTTCTAAATGAAGGAAGAATTAATTTTGCTTACTCAATTTTTTTTCCTCCTTTACATTAAAACCCTGAATAGGTATCCTGACGTGCAGGCTCGTGTGCAGGCCGAATTGGATCAGGTGGTGGGGAGGAACCGCCTGCCCTGTATGGGTGACCAGCCTAACCTGCCCTATGTTATGGCTTTTCTCTACGAAACCATGCGATTCTCCAGCTTTATGCCTGTCACCATCCCCCACGCCACCACTGCCAACACCTTCGTTTTGGGTTACTACATCCCTAAGGACACGGTGATTTTTGTAAACCAGTGGTCTGTGAATCATGACCCGGTGAAGTGGCCTAACCCGGAGGACTTTGATCCAGCCCGATTCCTGGACAAAGACGGCTTCATTAACAAGGAGCTGGCCAGCAGCGTCATGATTTTTTCCGTGGGCAAGCGGCGGTGTATTGGCGAAGAGCTGTCTAAGATGCTGCTGTTTCTCTTCATCTCCATCCTGGCTCACCAGTGCAATTTCAAGGCCAACCAAAACGAGCCCTCGAAAATGAGCTTCAGTTATGGCCTGACCATTAAACCCAAGTTCTTTAAAATTCACGTCGCTCTCAGAGAGTCCATGGAGCTCCTTGATAGTGCTGTCCAAAAGTTGCAAACTGAGGAAGCTGGCCAATGAGAAGCCAGAAAGCAAGCCGAAATTGAAGTCTCCGGGGGATGAGGAGGAAAATTTAGTGTTTTGTTTTGTTTTCCCCCACTAATTCCTCTTTGATGCCACTTCTCAATTAGCCTCTAAGATGTATGTAAATCAAGAAGCCTGTAGGAGAGGCTTGTTCCCCACTGAGTAGCTCCTTGTGAGGTGCAGGAGCTCTGGGAAAAGTTTTTGAATCACAGAGTCACAGGGCCCAAGGAATTTATATTGGATCATGGTAATAATAATTTCTTAAGGGAGTATTCTTTGGAGTTAACAGATACATATACATATGCACACAATTATCTAATGAAGTATTTCAGTAATTATGCCTTTTTAGTGGATCCCGTGGTGGGGAGGAACCACCTGCCCTGTATGGGTGACCAGCCTAACCTGCCCTATGTTAGTTATGGCTTTTTAGATTGAGCCTCTATGTGCAGAAATCATTTTCTTAGAAAACTGTACTAAGCAAAATTTCGGGATATATTGAAGATGATTTCCGTGTAAGGTATGTGATTGAGGGTGATAAGGGAAAATGTAAAGACCAGAAATTCCCTTCTTACCTTTTTAGCAAAACGGCTTAGAGAGACTGTAGTACCGCTGGGTAGATTTAACTTTTTGCTTATTGATATGCTTCCCTACTTCAGGATGAATCATAAAGTCAGTTGCTTAAAAATAAATTAATAATTGAATTAATGATTGGAGTGCATTTCAGAGATTTATCATGAAATTTAAAGTGTAAATTATTTAACTACAAAATTCCAAGCTGAACTTGTACCTCTCTCTTGGTTGCCAAGGTACAGTGTTTCAATTTTGAGAAAAAAAATATATTTGCCATTTCAGCTAAACTTTCAGTTATATGATTGTAATGTACTGATGTCAGCAAGTCTTATAAGCTAAAAAAAAAAAAAACACCCATGTCACCGAATAGTATTTAACATATATGTATATATACATATCTATGCACAGATATATACACATTACATAATCGTTCATAAACAGTATGTTAATATTAATTATTTTGATCATGAAAAGGTGGAATAGTATGCTTCATATTATATTGAAAATCAAAAAGTACAATCAGTTCAACAAGGTATGGTTCCAATACCTTAAATAAGCCTGATTAAATCAACCACCTATTTTTTTTTTTTTGACATGAAAAACCAAGTCAAAGCAAGATTTCTTTTCTCATCCAAGTTTTGGACAATGAACAGATCCCAAAATTAGGTTAGTAAGATGTATTCTTATTTTATAATGTTTTATTAAAATTGTATTCACAATATAGTTTCTCCTTTTGAAATTGATGCAGTTAATATGTTGAAATTTCAAACTCTTAGCATGTTAAATTTTAAGTTAATTTAAAGTCCTTTCTGATTACTGAGTTCCAGTTGAAACTATTAGGAATCTTGATCGTTTGGAAAGTGAGACAATCTAACGTTTGCTGGGAGGAGAATGAAAATACCATAAATTATCTGGATGTTCTCTTTCATAGGTAACAAGGGGGGAATTCCCATTATAATTGATTAGTTTCTCTTTTAAGTGATTAAGCAGTTTAGCATTGATGTTTGTTTTTTTAAATGTCAGAATCAGGATCAGCCTCTTTGGAGGCTGTTTTGAGAGGGGCACTCTAAGACACAGGAGCTGATCATATCGGTTGTGTTATTTGGGATAAATTGCTTTGGGAGCTGAAAAAAAAATGAAACTTGAACAAGATGTACGGATTATGAAATAACCTGAAAACATTTTTTAAAAAGAGATGGAAAGAATACAAAAGTATACAAAGGAGGCTTCACGTTTTTATTTTCATTGCAATGGAACTTCCAAAACAAATTCTACAGAATCCTGAGAGCTTACTGTTTGCTCTCTTTTATTAAGCTTTTTTTGTTTTGAATTTTAAAATCAAAATTCAAAGGAAGGAGTGTACAATGGTTTAATATGTGGGTGGTCGGAAGAGAAACAGAAAGATGGCTAAGCATCTTCCCACCATTCCAGATTAATTTAACTGAAGCACAAAATTTGAAGCATGAACATTTAGGAAAAAAACATGCTTGGTGTGCCAGCATTAAATCTCTAGATTTTTTTTTTAAATCTATAACATAGCAGATCTATTTTGTAGTTTGGAATATCATATTAATACAATTTTTTATTTTAAAATTTCATAATCATATCTTTTGAAGATGAAAAGTTGTGCCAGTATTTTTAAAGGCATTAAAGCCAATTAAACAAATTAGGCTTACCCAATACACTTCAGTTTTTAGGCACTATTTCAAAAAGTTATGCCCCAGCAGACAATAACTCTGGCCTCCTGTAGCCAATTTATTCCGAGAGATGTGTAATAGCAAAAATATTAAGGCACTGATCTGGATGCCTCATTACCAACCAGGTCCAGAGTGTGATCACCTGTTTTTTTTTTTTTTTTTATATTGAGCTCAGTTGTCCCTGGATGCTTGAGGCAAAGGGAAAGCTGGGCTTGTATGAGAAAACCTAGGTGCTTGGAGGTTACCTGTCTTATTTAGTATGCTTATAACCTAGTTAAAGGAAGGAAAATAAAACCAAAAATGAATAAAAATGACCAAATTTGGTGACTATGGTAATCAGATTACTGGCTTTTACTGGCTTAATCAGAAAACCTCATTTTATTTCTGCCAGAGTTAGTTATTTGCTGATCACCATTAAAGTCAGAACATCTACTTCAGGTTATCATAGTAGTTAAAGTATATTGTTTATTAAATGCCTCACTTATATGTTAAAGCTTTGACTGTGTAAGAAATGTTTTTTTCCAAAATAAAAAGATGTCTCAGGTTTGTTTTGTGTATTATCTAAAAGCTTTCACGTCCCAGAACTTAGCCTTTACCTGTGAAATGTTACCACACCCTTAATATTTTCATAGTAGATCTATGTTAGATCAAATAGTTGCATAGCAATATATATTAATTTGTATGTTTTTAGCTGTGACACAACTGTGTGATAGAAAAGTATACTTTAGTAGATGTGATTATAACTCAAGAATAACTCCTTATTTAACCTTTTCATATTTTTATACTTTTTCATGTATGCTTTTAGTGTATACATATAGCAGCTATGGAACCTAGGTGTAACCAAAATAGATTCTGGAGGCACAACATTAATATATAGCTTTTACAGTTTGATATACCAAATTAAAAAAAAAAACTGTATCTGGGATTATCTATAATGGGACAGTATTACCAAAATAATAAAAATCACTTTCATAATCTTATGAAATTTCATTTCATGTTGTAATGAAGATAGTTAAATGTATCCATTTATTTCTACTATTACTATATATCCTTGAATAAAATATTTCATCATAAGATCCTCTTGTGGTTCCTAAGTGTGAATTGGGTTTTTATGCCATTGTGTGAGATGTGCCTTCCTCAAATCTTGTAATGGCATCAGCACATTATCAATTGACATGATGAGAGAGAGAGAGAAAGAGAGAGAGAGAGAGAAGAAAAATTGCACTAGAAGCATTTTATTTGGTCATTCTACATTTTCTTCTTCTTTTAAATAGTTTTTAAACAACAAGGTTTCTACCAAATTCCTGATATCTATCTCTCCCTCCGCCCCATCATCTTTTTTTTTTTTTTTGGTACTAGGGATTAAACTCAGAGTACTCCACCACTGAGCCACATCCCCAGCCCTATTTTGTATTTTATTTAGAGACAGGGTCTCACTGAGTTTGCTTAGTGCCTCACAGTTGCTGAAGCTGGCTTTGAACTTGCGATTCTCCTGTCTCAGCCTCCCAAACTGCTGGGATTACAGGCGTGCGCCACTGCACCTGGCTCTATTTTTTAATTCGTAAGAACCAAATAAGGAGTTAAATTTCAATGGCAAACAACCAAGCAAAATAAGAATTAATTTGCAATTTTGAAAGATTGAATGCATTGAGACTTTAAGATGCTGACCTAATATTACTACTTCCTCTGAAAAATGTAGGACACATTATTCCCCTCAGCAACATACTAATCCTTCCTCTGAGTGTTGTTCCATTCATTCACTTTCAAGGTATATGTGCCTTAATTAATAAGTGCAATTCATGCCCAGTACAATAGAATGGATAAAAGAGTTCTGTAATATACTACATGGAATATTTTTCTGCTGGCTTTTGTACTTGGTAAATGACTTGATGTTACAGGCCCTGCACAGTGGGGTTCCGGCCTTTTCTGCCCCATGCTCACAGGTGGTAGGCTATGTACAGCCAAAGGCCCTTATTTCTTCCAGACTATAGCTCCTATTACTGTGAAAACAGGAAAAGGAGCAGTGGAGTAAAAATTGTACTCAACGTCACTGCTACTTTGGCTTGGGAACACCACTTTAGCAGCCAAGAGGAATGGCTATGAATTGGTTTTAGAGAATGCTCGTTTTTCAGATGTACTTCAAAAGGATCTTGGAAATGGCCATATGGATTCAACACAAGTGAAAACAATATTTTAATGGGGAGGGGAATTCCTTTAAAAAATCTACATGGGGTCAGGTTTTTGCAAAACTATCAGGCAGGGTTTCATTCAACCCTGTCAAGCCAATATAGTGTACAACGGGATGCAGCTGAGTGTGAATGCAACTTTGCACCTAAGATAGGTGTGGTCACAGAAGCTCACGAAGGTCATTTCTATGACCTCAAAGCCAGTCCTGTGTTCTGTACTAGTGCTGCAGAAATTAATCGGCTGTCAGATTTCTCTCACTTTGGTTCAGTGACTCTCACTTCCTGCTCTTCCCTTTGGGAAAGGAAGGAAAATAAATATTCAAACACATTGGAGAGCTATTCGTTTTTAAGGACGAAATTCTGGAGGAAAATAATGTGTGTTTATGTGGAAAGAGAAAAAAATTAATAACTCTCCCCCCAAAAAAGAAAAGACGGGGAAAAAAAGAAAAAGAATCTAGTTTAACTAGATATGGGCAAACCATAGCTAAAATGCTTGCAGTTCCTTTATTTGCTATGTTAGTTATATGCTTTGAGGAAGACTGCACCGATCTTCTTTAATACTTCCCAATATGTGTCACGTATGAGAGGCATTAAAAAATGTTAAACACTTATGATTTTTGGATCACTCACTGTGCTAAACTCTTTTTTAATTTAATTACTATTATTATTTTGGTACTGGGAATTGAACCCAGGGATACTTAACCACTGGGCCACATTCCCATTTTTATTTTTTATTTTGAGACAGGGTCTCAATAAGTTGCTTAGGGCCTTTATAAGTTGCTGAGGTTGGCCTTGAACTTGTGATCCTCCTGCCTTACCCTCAGGCATGGGTCACTGTACCCAGCTATAATAAACTCTTTAATACATTATTATACAATGGTCTTATGAGGGAGGTGATGATATGCCAAAATTATGCCTTCAGAAGCGTTTAGATTTTCCCTAAAGATGCATTGACTTCAAAGCCCCTCGTCTTTGTACCAGAGGTCACTTCTCAACCTGCCTGTGTTTGGTTATACAGTTTGTCTGTAGTTTTTTTTTGTAATTTAAAATTTTTAATTATTCTAATTAGTTACATATGACAGCAGAATGCAATTCAATTCATATTACACAAATAGAGCACAAATTTTCATGTCTCTGGTTGAACACAAAGTAGCATCACACCATTCCTGTTTCATATATGTACTTAGGATGATGATGACTGTCTCATTCTGCCCTCTTTCCTACCCCCACGCCCCTGCTTCCCCTCCCTCTCTTTGTCCTACCCAAAGTTTCTCTATTCCACCCATGCTCCCCCCATCCCCATTATGAATCTGCATCCTTATATCAGAGAAGACATTTGGCATTTGGTTTTTTGGGATTGACTAACTTCACTTAGCATTATATTCTCCAGCTCCATCTATTTACCTGCAAATGCCATGATTTTACTCTCTTTTATTGCTGAGTTCCATTCTGTATATATACCACATTTTCTTTATCCATTCATCTACTGAAGGGCATCTAGGTTGGTTCCACAATTTAGCTATTGTGAATTCTGCTGCTATAAACATTGATGTGGCTGCATTACTATAGTATACTGTTTTTAAGTCCTTTGGGTATAAACTGAGGAGTGGGACACCGGGGTCAAATGGTGGTTCCATTCCCACTTTTCCAAGGAATTTCCATACTGCTTTCCAGATTGGTTGCACCAATTTGCATTCCCAACAGCAATGTAAGAGTGTGCCCTTTTCCCCACATCCTCACCAACACTTATTATTGTTTGTTTTCTTAATAGCTGCCATTCTGACTGGAGTGAGATGCAATCTTAGAGTAGTTTTGATTTGCATTTCTCAAATTGCTAGAGATATTAAACATTTTTTCATATATTTGTTGATTGATTGTGTATCATCTTCTGAGAAGTGTCTGTTCAGTTCCTTGGCCCATTTATTGACTGGGTGATTTTTTTTTGGTGTTAAGATTTTTGACTTATATATCCTAGAGATTAGTGCTCTATCTGATGTACATGTGGTAAAAATTTGCTCTCTATTCACTGTAGGCTTTTTATTTACTTTATTGATTATTTCTTTTGCTGAGAATAAGCTTTTGAGTTTGAATCCATCCCATTTATTGATTTTTGATTTTAAAATTCTTTTGCTTTAGGAGTCTCTTTAAGGAATTTGGGGCCTAATCCAACATGATGAAGATTTGGACCTACTTTTTATTCTACTAGGTGCAGGGTCTCTGGTTTAATTCCTAGGTGCTTGATCCACTTTGAGTTGAGTTGTAAATGGGGAGGGATACGGGTTTAATATCATTTTGTTGCATATGGATTTCCAGTTTTCCCAGCACCATTTGTTGAAGAGGCTATCTTTTCTACAATATATGTTTTTGGCACCTTTGTCTATATGAGATAAGTATTTTTGTGGGTTTATCTCTGTGTCCTCTATTGTGTATCATTGGTCTGCAAGTCTATTTTGGTGCCAATACCGTGCCATTTTTGTTACTATAGCTCTGTAGTATAGTTTAAGGTCTGGTATAGTGATGTCACCTGCTTCACTCTTCTTGCTAAAGACTGCTTTAGCTATTCTGGGTCTCTTATTTTTCCAGATGAATTTCATAACTGCTTTTTATGACTGATTGGAATTGCATTAAATCTGTATAGTGCTTTTGGTAATATGGTCATTTTGACAATATTAATTCTGCCTATCCAAGAACAAGGTAGATCTTTCCATCTTCTAAGGTCTTCTTTAATTTCTTTCTTTAGTGTTCTGTAGTTTTCACTGTACAGGTCTTTCACTTCTTTGGTTAAATTGATTCCCAGGCGTTTGTTTGTTTTGAGGCTATTGTAAATTGGATAGTTTTCCTCATTTCTCTTTCAGAGGTTTTATCACTGATATACAGAAATGCATTTTATTTATGGGTGTTGATTTTGTATCCTGCTACCTTGCCAAATTCATTCACAAGTCCTAGAAGTTTTCTGGTGGAATTTTTTGGGTCTTCTATATATAGAATCATCGTTGGCAAATAGTGCTAATTTGAGTTCTTCTTTTCCTATCTGTATCCCTTTAATTTCTTTCATCTGTCTAATTGCTCTGAACAGTATTTCAAGAACTATTTTAAAGAGAAGTGGTAAAAGAGGGCATCTCTGTCTTGTTCCAGTTTTTAGAGGGAATGCCTTCAATTTTTCTCCATTTAGAATGATGTTGGCCTGGCGCTTAGCATAGATAACTTTTACAATATTGAGGTAAGTACCTGTTATCCCTAGTTTTTCTAGTGTTTTGAACATGAAGGGGTGATATATTTTGTCAAATTCTTTTTCTGCATCTATTGAGAGGATCATATGATTCTTATATTTAAGTCTATTGATGTGATAAATTACATTTATTGATTTCTGTATGTTGAAACAAACTTGCATCCCTGGGACGAACCCCACTTGATTATGGAGCACTATCTTTTTGATATGTTTTTGTGTTCACTTTGCCAGAATTTTATTGAGCATTTTTGCATCTATGTTTATTAGAGATATTGGTCTGAAGTTTTCTTTCTTTCATCTGTCTTTGCCTGTCTATGATATTGGCCTCATAGAATGAGTTTGGAAGGGTTCCCTTTTTTTCTATTTCATGAAATCATTTGAGGAATACTGGTATTAGTTCTTCTTTAAAATTCTTATAGAACTCAGCTGTGTATCCATCCTGTCCTGGGCTTTTTTTTGGTTGGTAGGTTTCTGATTGTGTCTTCTACTTCATTGCTTGAAATTGATCTGTTTAAATTGTGAATATCATCCAGGTTCAGTTTGGGCAAATTGTGTGACTCTAGAAATTTGTCAATGCCTTTGGAATTTTCTATTTTATTGGAGTACAAGTTTTCAAAATAATCTCTAATTATCTTGTGTATTTCTGTAGTGTCTGTCATGATATTTCCTTTTTTATCACAGATGTCAGTAATTTGAGTTTTCTCTCTCCTTCATTAGCATGGCTGAAGGTTTATCAATTTTATTTATTTTTTCAAAGAACGAACTTTTTGTTTTGTCCTTTTTTTCAATTTATTTGATTTCAGCTCTGATTTTAATTATTTCCTGTCTTCTGTTGCTTTCGGTGTTATTTGTTCTTCCTTTTGGAGGGCTTTGAGATGTAATGTTAGGTCATTTATTTGTTGACTTTTTCTTCTCCATGCAATGAACTTTCCTCTTTGTACTGCCTTCATAGTGTCCCAGAGATTTTGATATGTTGTATCAATGTTCTCATTTACCTCTAAGAATTTTTAAATCTCCTCTTTGATGTCTTTTGCAACCCATTGTTCATTCAGTAGCATAGAGCACGTTCCATACTGAAGTCTGAGAGTTGATGACAGGAAGGCCCCCAACTGTGCACTTTTCTGAGGAAAGCCTCCTCAAGCTTTTTTTTTTATTTAAAAAAAAAATAGGCTTTGTTTTAAGATCCCCAAACCTTTATCCTAGAGCCTGCCCGGACCATGCCCGAGCCAAAAGATATCAACAGGCTGGTCCATTTTCTCAAGATGAGGACTGATGTGAGAACTCTATCTATCTGATAAGAGTGCACTTATGTGACCAATCAGAACCCTTCTTTTCTTCTCTTGGTGCCCTTGAGCACTGGCTAGAGGGAGAGAGCAAAACCACAGCACAAGCCAGGCTCACATTGTCTCCAGAATGGCAAAGTGGTCCATGCTCCCTTCAGCTGTGCACGAGCGTTCCTCTGCCCGTACCTCTCCACCAACACACAACATGAACTTATATGAAATACATTCTCTTGGGAGAGATAATACATTCAGTTAAAAATCTTTTTAACAAGGAAAAAAGACATCATTGCCCAATTTTCAATACTTCCTGTAGTTAGTTCATGTTTATAATATATCTCCTCTGTTACATGATGCATTCATTGAAAAACATTTTGTTACTGAATGATACTGTATGTATAGAAACGAGTGAAGAAAGAGGAGTTTCCTTGAATATGCTTTGTGGCATGGGACAATATCTTCACCTTTATCCCAACTCGGTTTTAAATTGGTACCTGTGTTAGTCATCTTTCCATCATTGTGACAAAATACATGAGAAAATCAACTTAAAGAAGAAAATATTTGTTTTGGCTCACAATTTTGCACATTCAGTCCATGGTTGGTTGGCCTATTGCTTTTGGGCCTGTGGTGAGGCAGTACATCATGGTGGGAGTGCACAGTGGGGGAAGCTGCTCACCTGCCTCATGGTGGTAAAGGAGGTCCAGTCACTGACCTAGCCAATTTATTTATTTTTCTTTTTAAATTTTTTTTATTTGTTTTAATTAGTTATACATGACAGTAGAATGCATTTATGCAGTTTGATATATCATACATACATGGGATATAATTTCTCATTTTTCTGAGTGTACATGTTGCAGAATCATATTGGTCACGTAGTCATATATACATACAGTAATAATATCTGTTTCCCTCCCCTCTCATCACTTCCCTCTACCTAATCTTAGGTAACGTTCTTCTTCCCTAGTGCCTCCACCTTATTGTGAATTAGCATCTGCATATTAGAGAAAACATTTGGCCTTTGGTTTTGGGGATTGACTTATTTCGCTTAGCATGATATTCTCCAACTCCATCCATTTACTAGCAAATGTCATAATTTCACTCTTCTTTAAAGTTGAGTAATATATACCACATTTTCTTTATTCATTCATCTATTGAGGGACATCTAGGTTGGTTCCATAGTCTAGTTATTCTCAATTGAGCTGCTATAAACATTGATGTGGCTGTGTCACTATACTATGCTGATTTTAAGTCTTTTGGGTATAAACCAAGGAGTGGGATAGCTGGGTCAAATGGTGGTTTCATTCCCAGTTTTCTGAGGAATCTCCATACTGCTTTCCATAGTGGTTGCACCAATTTGCAGTCTTACCAGCAGTGTATGAGTGTACCTTTTTCTCCACATCCTCTCCAACATTTATTGTTGCCTGTATTCTTGATGATTGCCATTCTGACAGGAGTGAGATGAAATCTTAGTTTTGATTTGAATATTTTTTTCATATATTTGTTGATTGTATAGTATCTTCTGAGAAGTGTCTGTTTAGTTCCTGGTCCATTTATTGATTTTGACCTAGCCAATTTAATCCCTCTCTGATTCTATTTACCTCTTTAATTATTTTTTTGAAACCACTCTCTTCTACAGTTACCTTGGATTCCAGGAAAACAGATCTGATTGATAGGCATCTTTATGACATGGGATCAAAACAAGAAGCAATAGCAAGTCTCATAGATCACTCCATGATGAGAGTGTCCTTCCTAAGTGTGAGCAATTACTCCATGATAGAACTGAGGCTGCCCCTTAAGCAGGAACAATCATCTCACAGTGGGAACCAAATCACCCTTTCAAGTGATGGTAAACTTCCCAGAACTCTGCAGAAACACTCCTGAGATAAAGATCAGTCAGACCATAGCCTGACCAAGATCTCTTATACTTCCAGCCACACAAATCCCCAACCATGAAAACCCCCATAAACCCTTAACTTGGTGCCCCTTTTCTATAAAACTTCAAAGTTTCTTTCAACCCCTTGAAGGCAGATCCTTGATGCCTGAATCCTCATTTCAGCAGCCACACTGAATGAAGTTCCTATCCTGCCCTTCACCACAGCTCATCTCTTTGATGGGCACATTGGGATGCGCAACAGAGCCTGGTCTGTTGGGACCCTGAGAACCAGGGCCTCTATTCAAGGACTCCAGTAACAGTGACTGAGAAACAAAGAAAAAGAGATGACGGACTGGGGTCTCAATATCCCCTTCAAGGGCACATGCCCAGTGACTTAACTTTCATCCATTATGACCCCCAAAACTTCCACCCCCTCCAGAGCACCTCAGATTGGGCACCAAGACTTTAACACATGGGCCTTTAGAGGACACTATAGACCTAAAGTATAGTAGTGCCTTTAGGTCTAGTCTCAGTTTCTTCTCCCTGCCATAGTATTGAGTGTATTCAAGGTGGATTTCTGCTAACTCACTATGAAGCAAGGAGAAATACCAATCCTTGGATTTCCATCCCTTGAACAATGGCTTAATTTTTTTCCTTTTTGCCACAACCCATAAAATAAAATGTATTTTACTTTATGAATTAATCCCTATCTATGTATGTGATTGTGTAAAATTACATGCACATAGCATACATGTATGCCATACATATATGGCAATGGTATTTGTCATTGTATTTTTAGGATGCAATTTATTTTAAAATAAGTTTTGTTGTTTTTTTTTTCATTTTGTTATTATTCACTTAATTTTTTTGTTATTTTATTTTTTATGTAAATTTTTTTAAATTTATATATGACAGTAGAATATATTATAATTTTAGATAAAGCAGAGGGATTGGAGGGGAAGGGAGGGGGCATGGGGTAATTAATGATGGTGAAATGTGATGATCATTACTATCCAAAGTACAGGTATGAAGACACAAATAGATGTGAATATACTATATATACAACCAAAGATATTAAAAATTGTGCTCTATATTTATTTTATTTTCACTGCAGTGAGTACCTCTGCAAACTACTATAGTGAAATATATTTTTTAAAAAGCAAACAAACTGATGATAACAAGTTTTGGGGAGGATGTGAAACTACTGGAACTTTCTTACATTGCTAAGGAGAGTGCAAAATAGTACCATATCATCAAGCCCTAGATATTTATTCTAAAGAAATTAAAACACCATCACATAAAAGTTATTCAGGAATGTTTATAGCTACTCTATTCAGAATCAAAAAGAGCAAACAATCTAAATTTTAAGGGTTATTGGCTAAAAAGAATGTGGTAGTTCCACACAATGGAATACTACTTAGTGGTAGAAAGGAATGGACAATTGATACAAGAAGTCAGCCTCAATGGGTTATGTGCTGTTTGATTTCATTTATATACCAGTCTCAAAGAGACAAAAATTTTGGTGGTGGAGAACAGACTAGTGGTTGCCAAGGATTAGAGCAGAGAGAGAATGGATCAATGAATTTTTTTGGGGGAGGGGTGTTCCAGATTGTGGTCGTGTTTACATGAATGTACACTTGTATGACATTTTCATAAATCTACACCAAGATGTGATTAAAACTTGAAAATGCATTTAAAGGAAATTGGTGCAATTAAGCTTCAATGAGGTTTATCTGAGGTTAGCAGGTAGCATGGTGGCTATTGGCCAACAAGGAAACAAGACAGAAACACTGAAAGTTCAGCCTAGATGTGTGAACAAAGGTCATGGCCTGTGTTGATATCATTGTAGGCTGGGGAGGAAAAGGTGGTGCCAGATTCTCAGGGCACAACAGGAAACAGACCATCAGCTTATGGGATGAGCAATAATAGCTAAAGCCATGGGCTGGAACCTCCCATGCAGAGCAATTTTAATTGAACACCTACTAGGTACAGGCATTATTCTGGGTACTGGGCAGGGGATAACAATGAATGTTCAGGCCCTAAGCTCATGGAACTGATATTCTAGAGGATGGGTAAGAAGAAAGAAAATATACAAGATTTCAGTTAATTTTAAGTGCTGTAAAAACAATAAAACAGATGTAGGTGTGTGTGTGTGTGTGTGTGTGTGTGTGTGTGTGTGTGTTTTGGGGGAATGATTAGAATGAGTAGTCAGGGAAGCCTTTCTGAAGGAAGCAACACCAAGGACTAGATATTAAGGATAGGCATCCTCTTACATCCTATGTGAAGGAAGAACAGTCACTGAGTTATCAGACCATAAATAAATCATCAAGAACAATTAGCAAAAAACATCTGGTTTGGTTGCAATCCATTAAATTGATTTCATGATCACTTAAAGTCTGGGTAGTTTCAAGTAAAACAATCTCAGCATACCCCATGGCAGATGTTGCGGGCACATCCTCCATCTGCCTTGGCTTCTGGTTTTGCTAAATGGCATTCAGATGGTCCAGCCCACTCCCTGACATTGCTTCCTGACCTCATTCCCGATGGTGTCCTCTTGGAGCACAGAAACTGTTCCTGAGGAAGAACCAGAGAGCAGCCTCTTGGAGCTAACTTACTTTTCAAAAGTGTCTTTTAAAATGCATTACAGTGTCCTGCTGATTCTTTATTTTACATGTACCAAGGGGCTCCAAGTTGATTCCTTTGAAGCGCCTAGTGGAGCTTCTGAACTATCTCAAGACTGTACCTCCAGCACCTGAATAAAGCTTTCATTATATCCAGCTGAAACGGATTTCCTCAGTGGGGCTGCTGGGAAATACGGGCAGCTGGAGTTACTGTTTCTGGGACCCTGCAGGTCCTGGCTTTGTCTGGGCCTTGGAGTCAGGTTACCCAGCTTTGAGGAGTCACGTGGTTAGCTGGCTCCCCAGCCCACGTGGTGAGAGCGGTTCTGCTGAACCTGGTGGGTGCTCAGGAAATGCAAGCTGTTCTGAGCTCGCCCTTTCCTAAGCCCCACTGTTTCCCTCTAGGCTCACATTTCACTGCTGCTCCTGTCCAGTCAGGACAAAGGGCCACCTCTGTTCTCTAACTGCCCTTCCCAGCCATGGACATTTTATGACTCCCTTTCTGCAACTGCCACGGCCCCAAGCAAATCCAGCTGGCATGCAGCTATGCAAGAGCTTGGCATTGACACTGAGGAAAAGTGGACGAAGCAGTTGGAAGAATAAGGCTGATTTTTCACTGTGTGTTTTCCAGGGACCTATTGCTGTAAAAACAGGGCGAGCCCATCTGCCCCCTTGTCTTAATTTCTAACTTCAAGATATGGCTCTGGAAACATCCACCAAGGCTTTGTTAACAGAAATGGTCCTCCTTCCTCAGTGCCCCACCAGGGCTCATTTTCTTTGTGACAGTGTGTCAGAGAGGTCAGGTCATCATAGAGACCTGCCTATGCCTCTGCACAGCTCAGAATAATTCTCATGTTCTTTGCCCAACACTCACCACTGTCTGGCTTGAGCCCAGATCCCATCTTTTTTTAACAAGCTTACCCTGACCACCCTGCTTAATATTTAGCTTGCTCTTCCAGTCTCCCAACCTTGACACCCCAACCTTGCTTGAATTTTTCTTTCTGCCCCATCCTCCCAGCATTTATCTCCTGTTAATACAATATAACATTAACCTTATAGGTTTGTTTATTATCTGTCTCCACTCTTAGCCTGCTCCCCAGAATGTGAATTCCACAAGAATCTGATCACTGCCCAAATGAACAATCCACTCTTAGAAAACGAGTTGTTGAATTAACTGTTTATTGTCCAACAGACATGTGCTGTCAAATATGGTAGCCACTAGTCACATGTGACTCTTTAAGTTTAAATGAATTAAAATTAAAGAAAATCTAAAATTCAGTTCCTAAGTTATACCAGCCATATTTCGGGTACTCAGTAGCTAGCAGTCTACCATTGTGGACTACACACATGCTTCCATTATAGTGAATGTTCTATTGGACAGCTCTGCTATAAAAGGATCAGTTTATCAATTTATTGGGTATTTAACTTTTATTTGATCGGTAGCTACTTATTTAGAATCCATTTTGCATAAGACACCATGATAAGAAATACAAGCTTCTCAAGAAGTATTCGGAGACTTGGCAGCCTTTTTGAGCATATGGGTCTGAGGATCAATATAACAGAAAAATACATATTCAGGAGCCTTAAGTAGGTACAGATAAAGCTCTCCAGGAAATCATGGAAGGGGAGATTTGTGTTTTCCACTTTAGGGGAGGCAATCAAGGAAAACTTCCTGGAGGAATTGAATCTGGAACAGAAAACTGCCCGTTACCCCAGTTTTGAAGCACTGAACACTCAATGCCTAGAAATAATAACAATGAGAACCTGTAAAAAGTAATATTCTGGTGAAAAGGATAACTCCCAAAGAGGAGACTGAAAGTTAGGGTTTCTGTGTGTCTGGGGTTCTGTTCTTGCTTCTCCCTCACCTTTTCCTTGGGAGAAGCAGCCCCCACATCTGCAGCAATGAAGACTTCTTTTCCTGATGACCCTGCAGGAACAGAACTTTGGAAAACAGATGGGACTAACAGAATTTGGATAATTGCTTCTCCAGTCCTTCCCCACCAGGGCTGGGAATTGCAGTCCAAAGAGGGGCTTCTCCTAACATAGCTTCTTACAGGGCAAAGTATGAGGCCTTGACCTAAAGAGCTAGATTGAGGGATGATGAATGGTTGAAAGTGATTTTTTTCTTGAGACTCTCCACCCTGGGCTCCTTCATCCCTTCTCCTAGCCCATAGAAATGACCCATATTGACCTGGCCTTCATCCACAGGCAGAAGAGCAAGAGCCAACATCCCCAGTGGAAAAATAAACTCAAGTCAAAGTAACAAGGCATATGAGGAACACTTTTACCAAAGAAAGAAAACTTAATTTCCTAGAGTGAGATTGGCTCTCTAATGTGGCCAGTGAAACTGAACACTTTTCTGATATTGTTCAGATAGCCTCAGTGGGCTCCATGGCCACCAGCCATCTTGGTAGGTGGATCTTCTATAGTTTACACCAGAGGTCCACAAACCATGGCCAATGGGCCAAATCCAGTCCACTATCTGTGTTTCCATAGCTTGGGAGCTATGAATGCTTCTACATTTTTAAATGGTTGAAAACACTTTAAAAGAATAATAGTTCATGACACACGAACATTTTAAGGAGTTCAAATTTTGATACCCATAAATAAAATTATGTTGGAACACAGACACATTCACTTGCTCACTTATTGCTTATGGCTGTTTTCATGCCACAGTGGCAGAGTTGAATAGTTATGACAGAGACCACGTGGCCTGCAATGCCTGAAATGTTTATAATCTAGCCTTTTATAGAAAAAGTTAGTCAACTCTGGTCTTTACCATCAACTACCCAAGGCTCCTGCTAATGAGAATAGCAACCTCCTCTTGCCTCTATAGCCCTTTGAGGCTGACAGAGCACTTCTACATGCTTCATTCCTGACTGGAAGGGCCATGGACTATTCTAGAGCCCTGGCAGGCTGATGAGGCTTCACAGAGAGACAGGACCCACAAAGGAGACATAAGGGAACAAAATCAGATCAAAGTTGTTGTTTTTTTCCCCCCACAAAAGCAGTATTCCAGATTGTTCAAAAATGTTGGCATTTTATTTTAAACTACAGAACACAATGATAAGATAGAAGGCAATATCCAGACCCATGTTGTGTGACAACTAAAGAAAATAAATACATAAAAATAAAATAAAATTGGGAAGGCGTGCATTACAACATAAAACAGGAATTTCACTTCCTTTGGAGTCCTTGGAGCCTCCTTATCACATCAAAAGGAGCAAGGACTGCCTGGGATGAGCATCTATAATTTCCTAATTTCAGGGGCTGTCGAGGGATTCAAGTTCAAGTCTGTTTCAAGGTGAGGGAGTGTGGCAGATACTGTTGTTGTCTATCCAGAATCCACTGTCCTACTTAATTTTTTAACAGAACCTTGGGCACAGGCCCTATGGACTTTTTAAGGTTCTTCATAAATATTGAGAACTGAAATAAATGTAATGGGCTAATTATATCACTGAATTTTCAGGAACATGAAAGGAAAACCAGAGACATTGGGGTTACATGTGGAGAGATACATGGAAGGGGATATATGGTCAAAGGAGGTATTTGTATCAAAATATGTGATATTCAGGCACGTGTGGACACTGGTGAGAACGGTCCAACAGGGAGAGAGAAAAGGATGAGGCAGGACAGAAAAGAGATGATTGTAAGAATGAAGTCCCTGAGAAGGGAAGGGACGGGATGCGCAGCACATTGAGACACGGTGTCAAGTTTATGGAGCTGATGCAATAGAGGCTTCCTTCAAGTCTTCCAATCTCGTCCCTGCCAATTAGTAGAAATGTGTAGTTTTGTGCAAGTTAACCTGTCAGTGGTCATTCACTCATGAGTACTATGGAGGTAATAAGGTCCCAAATTTGTTGGCCATTATGCATATTCAAGTAAACAATACATGCTATGAGCTTAGCATGGTACTTGGAATAAAGTAAGCATGTAGCAAAGATTAACTGTAATGATAATAATTATATTGTATAACTGTTATATGAGCTATATAAACCATGGTCTGCCTTTGAGGATTTGAAAATGCAGTGTGAGAGACACGGGTGGGCTAGGGTATAAAGCAGAATTAAGTCACTGCTTCCACAGCCTTCACATTTCACATTTCTGGGCAGGGATTTGGAGGCCTGTGGGAAGCCTAGGACAAGGGCCTGGGCTCCCAGGTGTCAACTTGGCCTTCCTGCCTCCCGCCCCCCCGCTTCTGGTTCTTGCTGGTCCTCTAGCTGATTGATGACCCTGTATTTCCCTTCCATCTCTCTTTCCTTCCTCCCTACTCCCACTTCTTTCTTCCCCATGGAGGGAGAAGCCTGCTAATGAGATAGACTTTCCAGCCCTAACTTGGGCCAGCCCTGATGACAGTGTTGTAAGTAATCCTTCCCACTATGAAGGAACTCATCCCCTTTGATAAGCAATTTCCTGGGAAATAGGCTAAAACCATGTTCTCATATTTTATAGAAATAGATAATATAACCACAAGATATTTTATGTCAAAAGCAAGCTCCTCAAAAGCATTGACTAAATTTTATTCATTTTATACTATTACTTAACACAGCCTGTCAGTAAGTAGATATTCAATAACGTTTTGTTGAATGATGGGAATGAGTTAATCTATTAAAGACATACATAAAATCTCTTGTGGAGCTACAGATGGAGTTCAGGCCTGAAAACTCATAGCTCTGTACTTTCCCCTGTATCTTAAGTTGCAATGATACTAATAAAGCCCCCCAGCCCATAAATCCATGTGGGTGGCCAGCACATGCTACAGATGTTTTTGTTGTTGTTGTTGTTTCTATGGCTTGCTTCCTTTGCAGATTAGCCTCAGAGGTAGCAGCTTTCAGTCAGGATTTCTGGCATCTGGTAATTCTGTCATTGTTAGAGACCCTCTTCCAGATGTTGACTCTAATTCTGAATTCTCAGATTTCTGTTTTCAACTGGGGCCAAGTTCCAGGTTTAACAGCTCAGCTGTTGGCCTTCTGTACCACAGGCAGGGGCTGGTCACATACCGCCTAGTTTCTGGGACACATTGGTCCTCTTACACCTCCCTCTGGAAAATGAGGCCACATGTAAGTCTGTATGCTTCTTGGACTCCCTGCATGCTGACTTTAATTAACCCTTCTCCTTTGGGAGTCATAGAGGAGACAGGGGAGAACCTAAGTGGAGTTTGTAAGATCCTGCCCAAAGAGTAGCCACTTTAGCAAAGCTTGGTGCTCTACGGGGGCTCAGATCCCAGGCCTGGCATTGGCTCATGTTTTAGCCACTGCTATATAGACTAAAACCATAATGAATCCAAATGTTTCACTCTAACTTTAGGAAGAATGGGGAACAGGTAGGAAAATAATACATACAGGGGTCCCAGGCAGGGAGGATTATAGCAAAGCTACCTTTACTACACACCATATGTCCTAGAAATGGATTATACACACAGAGAGATCTGCCAAATGAAGACAAGCTATAGTTCAGGATGATCCATTTGAATCTTTTCTTCCAGCAAAAGGGGGTTGTGTTGTAGTCAGTCAACTATCACAGTTTGGTTAGCACAGTCCTCCATCTCCATGAATTTTCTGATTAAACTCAGAGTGAGCAAAGTATGTTTTTTATAAGAAATAGTAAACATAATTCCTGTCCCAAACAAGAACAAGGAACATATAAGGAAGGAGTGAAGTGGAGACATAGGGAAAATGGAAGAAATGAGAGTAGGAAGAGAAAAGAGAAAGAAGAGCCATATGTATCTGCTATAAAGACTTAGCATCAGTAGCTCAAGGATTCACAAGTAGTAGCCAATAGTCACAGGAAAGTTTCTTGAACAAAGTTTAGAGCAAGGAAAGTCAACTTTTATTTTGATTTACAATAGCATCAAAAAGAATGAAATATTTAAATTGGGCAGGGTGCTCCATGCCTGTAATCCCAGGAGGATTGAAACTTTGAGAGCCTAAACAACTCAGTGAGACCCTGTCTCAAAATAAAAAGTAAAAAGGGCTGAGGATGTAGCTCAGTGAGTGGGCGCTCCTGGGCTCAGTCCCTAGTACAATAGGGGCAAGGGGAAAAATAAAGAAAAATGAAATATTTAGGAATACATTTAACAAAAGAGGTACAAACATATATAAATACATAAAGAAATCAAAGAAAATCTAAGTAAGTGGGAAGAATCAAAAAGACTTATACACCATGTGGTTGGTTGGTTTGTATTTAGCTTCTTTCACTTAGCATAATGGTTTGAAATTTCTTGTGTGTTGCAGTATGTATCAGTAGCTCATTCTTTTTGTTGTTGAATGGTATTCCAATGTATGGATAGATAACATTTTCTTAATATCACCAAGTTCATAGACATTTGAATTGTTTGGCCATTATAGATATTGCTATTATGAGTATTCACATACAGGTCTTTATGGGAACATATTTATTCAGAATTACTTTTATTTAAGCATTAATTTTGGAGCTCTTTATTTCTTTGTGTGGATGGATTTCAGTTACTATCTGGCATTATTTTCTTTCAATCTGAAGAACTTCTTTCAGAATTTCTTGTTAGGAAGCTTAGTAAGCAATGAATCCAGTCTTTATTTAGTTGTGTCTTTATTTTACTTTCATCTTTTCTACATTTCAGTTGGTGCATTATAGTTGTACATAATGATGGGATTTGTTGTTACATATCTGTACATGCACACCATATATTATTTTACCTTCATTTTTAAAGGTCAGTTATTCTGGATATAAAATCCTTGGATGATGGTCAATTTCACTTCCATCTGGTCTCTCTCTCCCTCTATTTTTTTTTTCCTAGTGAGAAAACAGCTGTTACATTTTTTCCCTCTTAATATAATAATTTGTTTTCTCCTACTTCTTTGTTTTTAAGAGTTTTCTCTTCGTTTTTTAGTTTTTAATGATTTGACTATGACGCACTAAGGTGTGGTTTTCTTTGTATTTACCCTATTTGAGGTTTCTTGAGGTTTTTAATGATTTAATATTCAATGTTTTTCATCAGTTTTGGAAATTTCTAGTCATTATTTCATCAAATACTTTTCTTCCCTTTGTTATCTCTGCTTAGTTTTAAAAATTATTATTATTGCTATTATTTTTAAAATTTAAGTTTGGTTTTCTTGGAGTTTCCCCTGTGATAGATTAGCCAGTGCATGGTCAGAAGTTGCACTCAAATACTTTTACCTCTTTTGCAAATGAATTTTTGTGGGACTGGGAAAAGCATTCAAAGTTCCGACAAATTCTACAAGCCCACCTTGGGCACTACCAAGGATATGTAGTAACCAACTATGGCTGCCTCATTCCCTTGATCAATCGGCTTGCTAGGCAGTCTGTCTCTGTTTCTGGTCTCAACCAGGCTTACGACCTCAAGCTAGCTGCAATGTTGGCCTTCCCTTTTTCTTTCCTCCGGAGATTGCTATTGTTTATGGCAATACCCCAATGGCATTGGGTTTTTCCATGCTTTGTTCCAAATCAAGTCAGCAGCCTCATAAATGAAACTATTAGTTTTCATTACTTGCCACACCCTAGTAGAACTACCAAACTAACTATGCTGGGTGGGGTGGGTTGGGAGGGTAAATGGGCACAGCCCTAGGCAGTAGTTCCTGACTACCACTATACTTAGCTAAGATTCAGGAGAATTTTCCTCAATTAATGTTTTTTAATTTGTTGTTTGCCTTTGATTGACTTCCTTGATAATTTCATTCTGAGATGGTTCTTTTTACAATTGTGTCTTGTTTTATTATTATTTTGTGGGGAGAGAATTTTCAAGGCTCTTGCTCTACCATTATGCTGTAATGTTATGTTTAGAGTGTTCCAGGCATGGCCTCCTTTGATCCTCATAAAATAAAAAAAACTGGTTCAATTCTTGCAGAGCCCTTACTAATTTTCTTCTAGAGAAAATCAAATAAAGAGAAAAATCAGAAAATTTCAGCAGGGAACTCTTAAGCCACTACCTACTTAGATTATTCATTTTTTTTCTTGCTTTGTTTTCAAAATTAGATTTAGATGTACACCAGGACCTTTCTCTTTCAAGAAGTTGACAGTCAGGCAAGGTGGTGCACACCTATAATCCCAGGGGCTCTGGAGGCTGAGGCAGGAGGATCATGAGTTTAAAGCTAGCCTCAGCAACCGAGGGGTGCCAAGCAACTCAGTGAGACCCTGTCTCTAAATAAAATACAAAATAGGGCTGGGAATGTGGCTCAGTGGTTGAGTGCCGCTGAGTTCAATCCCCAGTACCCCCTTCCCCCAAAAAGAAGAAGTTGACATACGGGAGTTTTGGAAGCTTACTTTTGACCAAAAGGAAGACATAAGGTTACACAATCATGTCAATTACCATTTAACACAATAAAAGAGAACAATTCTACCTTTAAAAATATCTCAAATGAGTCAGAGTTGTATACTGGGAGTATATTATCCTACCACTTTTTTTTCTACACAATTTAGATATGTTATCTATCAAGTCAAGCAACCAAAACACAACTTTATTCAACAACACCTACTATAATAGGATTAAAGTATTACCTGAGTGTTACTCCTACATTATACCAACATTACCAAGGAATTCCACAATATTTATCCAATGGTTTTTACCAAGAAAGTAGACAACATGTAAGAACAGATAAATAATATAAATAGAGAGAAAGAAACTTTAAGAAGAATAGAAAATAAGTGTTAGAAATAAAAAAAAAACCCACTAGCATAAATGTAGAAAGCCTTCAATGAGCTTATCAGTAGACTTGTCACAACTGAGCCAACAATAAGTGATCTTGAAGTTATGTCAACAGAAACCTCCAAAACTGAAATACAAAGAGAAAAAGAATGGAAAAAGGAAATCAAACAGAATATGCAAGAACTGTGGAACAATGATAAAAACTGTAAATGTTCATAATGGAAATACTGAAAGGAAAAGAAACAAAGGGTGCAGAAGAAACATTTGAAATAAAATGGCTGAAACTTTCCCCAAATTAACAATAGACACAGAATAACAGATCTAGGAAGCTGAAGAATACCAATAAGGAAAAATACCAAAGCATCTGCAAATAGAACATCATATTCAAACTGTAGGAAATTAAAAGAGATTTTTGGAAGAAGTCAGAGGAAAAAAAATATCTTACCTATAGAGACAGAAAGATAAGAACTATATCCTGTTTCTTACCAAATAAAAAGAGAGTGGAGTGAAATATATGAAGTGTTGAAAGAAATTGAGCATAGTGGCACACACCTTTAATCCCAGCTACTCAGGAGTCTGAGGCAGGAGGATCACAGGTTTGAGGTCAGCTTGGGCAATTAGCAAGACCCTGTCTCAAAATACAAAATAAAATGGGCTGGACATGTAGCTCAGTGGTAGAGTCCCTGGGTTCAATCCCCAGTACCACAGTAAACAAACAAATAAATATTGAAAGGAAAAAATATTACAATCTAGAATTCTATATTCAGTGAAATTCTTCCTCCAAAGTGAAGGAGAAAGATGATCTCAGACTAACAAAAGCTATAATTATTTATAGTCAGTAGGCCTGCTTTGTAAGAAATATTTTTTGAGTTCCTCAAAGAAAAGGAAAATAATATAAAGACACTTGGGTCTATATGAAGAAAGGAAGGGCATCAGAAAAAGAATAACTGAATTATTCTGAATTATCTAACAGATAACTACTCAAAGTAATCATAACAACAATGTATTGGGTGATTATAGCATATGGATAAGGGAAATGAATGACATCAATATTATAAGAGATGGCAGAGGAATTTGGGATACACCAATACAAGATATTTGCCATACCCATGAAATAGTATAGTGTTATTTGAAAGTATACATAGATTAATTGTAAATACCTGTTGCAAATTCTAGGGCAACCACAAAAATTTTTCTGAAAAGAAGTATAATTGACATGTTAAAAGAAGAGAGGAAATGGAATAATATAAAATTCTCAGTTAGAATTAGAGAAGACACAACCAACAATAAAAAATTTAAAAAAAAATAAATAAATCTAAAAAAAAAAGAATTAGAGAAGACAGAAAAAGAGGAGGAACAAAGACCAAATACAATGAATAAAAAAAGGTTATGAATTCAGCTGATTTCTATCCGATTATATCAATAATCACTTTAAGTGTGAATGTTCAATGTACATGAGTTAGAAAACAGACACTGTCAGAGTAGATTAAATAAAAAAGACTCAAATATATGTTGTCTACAAGAAACTTGTGTTAAATATTAAGATGCAGAAAGGTTGAAAATAACAGGATAAAGAAATATGCACCATACTAACACTGATTAAAAAAATTGCTGTCACTATATTAACTCCAAACAAAGCAAATACAAGAAAAAGGAAATTATCAGATAAAGATAAACATAATTTTAAAGGAATCAGTTATTCAAGAAGATATAACAATCTTTAATGTGTACATCCAACAATGGAATAGCAAATACTTTAGGTAAAATCTGATAGGAATTTTATAGCTGAATTGTTCACCTTATGGATGGAGAAGCAATCAGAAAATCAGTGAGGATATAGTCGATTGGCACAACACTAGCAATCATTCACATCTAAAGGATATTTATTTATAGAAAACTCCATCCAACACAACCAAATGCACATTTGTCTGTAGTCACATGGAACATTCACCAGGAGAGTTCACACTATAAGCAATAAAATATACCTTAAATTTTTAAAATTAGAAATAATACACAAGTATATTCTCAGACCACAATGGAATCAAACTAAAAATCCAGAAGAGAAAGATAGCTGAAAATTCCCCCAAATATTTGGGGGATAAAGCAAAACACTTACAGGAAGTAAAGAAGACATCTCCAGAGAAATTTTAAAAATATTTTGAACTAAATTAAAATGAAAATCCATCTTCTCAATATTTGTGAGATGCAGTGAAAACATTTGTTAGAGGGAAATTTATAACAATGATGCATACATTAGAAAATAATAAAGATCTAAAGTCAGCAATCTAAGCTTCCACATTACAACAGAAAGAAAAGCCCAAAGAAAGCAGAAGAAAGGAAACAATACAAATGTGAACAGAAATCTATAAAGTTGTAAAAAAGGAAAATAATAGAGAATATCAATGAAGTAAAAAACTTTTTATTTATTTATTTATTTAATTTTTTTTAAAAGAATAGAAGAAAGATCAGTGGAGGAGATAAAGGGGAATGAAAGGGAGAGAGACGAGATGCGATAGGGAAAGCAGTGGAATGAATCAACCTCACTTTCTTATGTGAATCTATGTATACACCACAGTGAATCTCACCATCATGTACATCTACAAGACACTAAAAAGAAACTAAGTAAATAGCAAAAGATCAGAGATCAAAAGATCAGATCAAGGGAAGAGGGAGGATGGAAGGGGAAGGGGATTGAATTAGAACAAATTGTGTTCCACGCTTTTATAACTATGTCAAAATGAATTCTATTGAATGCAAAATCCAGCAATGACTCATAATTCTCAGTAAATTAGGAATAGAGGGACATTTTTTTTTAACTTGATAAAGAAGATATACAAAAGACCATAGTTTGTGGTAAGAAATGGAATACTTTTTGTTATGGTTTAGATATGTGCCCCCCAAAAGCTCATGTGTAAGACAATGCACATGAAGTGAAATGATGGGTTATGAGAGCCTTAACCCAATTAGTGAATTAATCCTTGATAGAGATTAACTGAGTGGTAACTGAAGGCAGATAGATTGTGGCTGGAGAAGGTGGGTCCCTGAGGTTGTACTGAAGTGGCATCCCCTTTCTCCACAGAAAAGCCCTCTTCACCATGGCTGATTTTAGAACTGTCAGCAAAAGAGTCTCTGCGAAAGAATTCAATGTAGATAAACTTCCTATTTTCATGTCTCCCTGTTTTCTTGGCCACTGGCCAAGAAGATACCAGCACTCCAGGTGCTGGACACTACCTTACTAGTTTTTCACAAATGAATCCAGTATAGTACTTTAAAGAAATGTGCAAACAAGGCCCCTGGCCTTGAGCTGGGCTTCACAGAGATGTCTACATTTTTAAGATAACTTACAATTGGGCTCCATGGTAATAGCTGGCAGGGGGAGGAAAGAAAGGGGAGATGAAGCGCTCCCCTTCTCAGGTGTTGTCCTTGAAGAGTTAACTTGCTCAGAACAGTGAAAGAAAAAGCTGCTTTATGTGAACTTCTGCAGACTGTGAACTTCTGAGCCCCTCCCTTACATGCTGGGTATAAAATTCTGAAACTCCCTGAACTTGGGGTTCAGGGGATTAATTGATTACAGCAAAAGTTGTGCCCTCTGAACCTGGCTGCAGCCAAATAAAACTGTTTCCTGCTATCTTCGGTGCCTTGCCTTGTTTGTCCCTACAACAGTGCCTTTGGGGTGTATGTTTTGTCTTTGTTGAGCAGAACTCTCTCTGCTTCTTGATAATGTTCTGAGCTACTTTCCTTTCCTATACTCTTCTGCCATGATATTCTGCCTTTCCTTGAGCTCCAGGAATAGAGCTGACCTTCTATGGACTGAGACCTCTAAAACTGTGAGCCTCAAATAAACCTTTCCTCCCTTAATTGTTCTTGTCAGATTTTTTGGTTGTTGCAGCATAAAACTGACCAAAACACTTTCTCTCTAAGATTGGGAATGAGGCATTGGTATCTCTTTTTACTACTCCTTATTCAATATACCAAAAGTCCTAGTTAGCATAAGATAAGAAAAAGAAATAAAAAACATACAAATTGGGCTGGGGTTGTGGCTCAGCAGTAGTGCGCTCACCTAGCACAGGCGAAAAATAAATAAATAAAGATATTGTGTCTAACTACAACTAAAAAATAAATTTTTTTTTTAAAAAACATACAAATTAGGAAAGAAAGAAAACCATCTTTGTCTGCAGATGACATCATAGTCTATGTACAAAATCAAAAACTTAGCCAGAAAAACTCCTGAACCTAATAAGCAAGTTACCAGGATACAAGATTATATACAGCAGTCAATTGTTACCTATGAACAACAATTGGAATTTGGAACCAAAAATAAAACAGCATAAAAAAATAGCAGTTCACTATCACAAAGTGATATATCTAGATATAAATCTAACAAAATACATGATCTATATGTCCAAAAGTACAAAACTCCAATGAAAGAAAACAAAGAAGATCTAAATAAATGAAGAGCTATCCTATATTCATGAGTTGATTCACTATTGTTAAGATATCAACCTCCCCCCCCACTTTTCTTTTCTTTTTTTTTTTTTTTTTTGGTACTGGGGATTGAACCCAGTTCACTCAACCACTGAGCCATATCCCCAACCCTTTTTTTGTTTAGAGACAGGGTCTCACTGAGTTGTTAGGGCCTCACTAAATTGCTGAGACTGGCTTTGAACTTGTGATCCTCCTGTCTCAACCTCCCAAACTGCTGGGATTACAGGTGTGTGCCACTGCTCCTGGCCAAGATATCAATGCTTCCTAACTTGATCTGTAAGAATTCAAATTAAAATCTGGGCAAGTTATCATTGGATATTGACATTGTCATTCTAAAATTTATATGAAAAAGAAAAAAAAATCTTGAACAGATAATATAATATTGGAAAAAAAACAAAGTTAAAGATTAATACATTACCTGACTTCAGGATTGTCTTTGTTCATTAAACTGCTATTAAAAAATATTTTAGACTGAGTAATTTGTAAACCACAGAAATGTGTTGATTAATTCGTTCTGGAGATTAGGAAGTCCAAGACAAAGGTGATATTAGATTTGGTGTCTAGTGAGGGCTTGCTCTGTGCACAAATGGTGACTTATAGCTGTCTGCTCATGGCAAAGGGAGCAAGGAAAATTGCTGGAACCTCTTTTATAAGTGCACTAATCCCATCCATGAGGATGGAGCCCTCACAACTTGATCATTTACCCAATTTTCCACCTCTTAATACTATTACCTTGGGTATTACGTTCCAATATATGAGTTTTGACAGGACACTAACATTCAGACCATAGCAAGAACTAACCATAAAGCTGTAAAGTTATCACAACACATAATATTGATAAAATAGCAGATGCATATTTCAGTGGAGGGTCTGGAAATAAATCCTACAAATATAGTCAACTGAGTAAAAGCAGTTCCATGGAGAAAGATTGGTCTTTCAACAAATAGTATTGGAACAACTGGACAACTATATGCAAAAATTGAATATAGACACAGAGCTTATACCAGTCACAAATATTAATTCAAAATGCATTGTGGTGGACTTCAGTGAAACACAAAAGTATAAAACGTTTAGAAGAAAGAAAATCGAGGAGGAGGAGATGCTAAGAAGTGGTAGGAGGGGGAAGGTAGGGGGTGCTGTGGGTGCTTGTGATGTTGTACTGGGCACCTTTACATTTGCTTTCATTTCATCGTCACAGTGTGGTCCAATCCTTGGCATCTGGGGCAGATGGTGAAACTTGAGAAGTCATGTCCATGGGACCGCAAGCCTGGTCCAGGACTCTTCTTGTTGTTCTTCTTGACCTTGTGCTTGTCTTGTACTCATTTAGGGAAACCTGTGTTTCAGCCTTTGACATTGGCTGATTTCTGTCAGGGGAGTGAGAGGGATCTATCCTCAAAATTTAATTAACGATAGGCACAAAAAGACAGAAACATGACAAAATCCAGGTGCGGGTGAATGCTCCCATCAAAGCATGTATTAGAAGTACTCATGCTTTTCCAGAGGAGCCCGTGAATCAGATAGCAGGAGCTGTGCTGCTTGAGTAAAGGAAGAGTGAGGGATTTTGAGGAGAAGTAATAAAATGTGCTCTTTGGAGAAGGGGCCACGAAAAACTTTACCAACTGCATATCAGCTTCCACTTGCCACCAGTCTATGGACTTTGGAACCAGCCAGGTCTGAGTTAAAATCCAGTTTCTGTTACTAGTTGTGTGACCCTAAGCATTACTTAAGTTCTCCAAGATACAATTTTTCTCATTTGTAAAATAAAGACAGTTAAAAATGACTGAAATCTTAAAGGACAATCCTAAGAATAAAGATTGTCTCTGCAGGACAGTTTTACGAATCATGATGATCTATATATATGAAGTGCTTAGTATTATTTGGCTTTTAGATATTGCTCAAAGATAAGGGCATTTTCAGTGTCACTTGTAAAACTCTAATCAGAGATGGGCACAAGGGAATTCTGCACCTTGTTGAGACTACTGGGGACACACCTCAAAGGAAATCCATGACCTGGACCTCTTAGTAGGGCAAAAGGGGCAGAACCTCTGAGGGAAATGCTGGCATGAGAGACAGATGTCAAGAAATAACCCTGCAGTCCTGAGATATAGACTCCACAATCAGGTCTGGCCCTATCTATCCACCATACACCTGTTAATTCCAACCCTGGGGGCTTGTGAGAAGTCCTCAACTCACCTTCCATTCTGATTCCAAAAGATGTGTGGCAGGTGTCATTCTAGATGCTGTGGATGCAGATTGAAGATGTGCAGTTTCCGTTTGGCTATAGCATAAGAACGTAACCCACGCGGATGTGTTTGCTAAAGACGACGCCAGTTTCACGGCTCTGGCTGCAGACAGCGGTAATTAACCTTGAACCATGCAGGAATCATTTCAGAATTTCCCAGAAAACAGCTTACTCAACGCGGGGGATCAGGTTTCCTCTTGGCCCTTTCCCCCATGCAACAAGATAACCGAGTCAGTAAAACAGAACTTAGCTTGATTGTGGGAAAATCCGAAACACCTCAAAGGAAAGAAAGACAAAGATGCTATGCGGAGAGTCGCCTCAGCGGTCCGCAGGGCTGGATTCCCCTTGGGCCTAAGAGTGCTGTGCTAGCCTTCCCCAAGGGCTACCAGAGTGGAAAGTCCCCAGTTCCTGTCCCCCCGGGCTTGAGATTTCTGTTGGCTAAAATGAAACTTGCAAGAGCCTTTCTATGATCTAGACGGGGAAGAAGTGGAAGAAAGGAAGGGGAAAATGGAGATGAGAAGAGAGGTGGTGAGCGAACTAATGCTAGTCTGAGACCACTGCTCTTTTTTTTTTTTTTTTTTTTTTTTTTTAAATCTTAAACGTCTCATTCTCTTACTCATTCTCAACTGTCTATGTGCATGTGAATTGCTGGGGCAAACTCTAGTTCTGGCAAGCTACATGAATTATTTAACTTCAGGAAGCTTGTGTTTATCAACTGTAAAAATGGGCATCATGACCTATGAGAGGATTATAAAAGCCCAAATGTGTAAAGCATTTCACACAGTATCTTCTACAGGCAGTTTGGGTGTTTTCATCCTTGAATTTCTTTCAACCTCTCAATAGCAAATGGGAAGCTGAGAACTTTTAACCACACTAAAAATGTAAATTCAGGAATGTATCTCCAGGGTTCTGAACTCTGTCTTGAGATTCAATTGAGTCAAGAAAACCAGCACCATTCATCATATAGTGTGTGGGCAGCACATTGCTGGGACAACCCAATGTATGAGAATTGAGTGACAGCTCCTCTCTGGGGATTGGCACCAGAATCTCCTTTTCTGTGGTTATGCACTTCTTCTGGGATTCTGGATAGTGAGCCTATTGCTGAATGTGTTTCTGCAGATATTTATTACAGCATACTACAGGGACACAGCCACATCAATATTTATGGCAGCATAATTCACAAATAGCTAAACTGTGGAACCAACATAGATGCCCTTCAGAAGATGAATGGATAAAAAAATGTGGTATATATACACAATGGGATATTATTCAGCATTAAAAATAATAAAATTATGGCATTTGCAGGTAAATGGATGGAGGTGGAGAATATAATGCTAAGTGAAATTAGCCAATTCCAAAAAACCAAATGCCAAATGATCTCTCTGATTTAAGGATGCTGATTCATAATATGCCAGGGGGGAGGGGGGTATGGGAGGATTAAATGAATTCTAGGTAGGGCAAAGGGGAAAAGGGGAGGCAGGTGAAGGGAGAGGTCATAGGGGTAAGAAAGATGGTGGAATGCCATGGTCATCATTACTCTAAGTGCATGTATGAAGACACGAAGGATGTGACTCTACTTTGTGTACAACTAGAGATATGAAAAATTGTGCTCTGTATGTGTAATATGAATTGAAATGCATTCTGTTGTCATACATAACAAATTAAAATTTTTAAAAAAGCAAAAAAAATTCTTGTCAAGCATTTGTAACTATGGATCTAAGCATGGACTCTTAGTGTGGTGTAAATTTTTTTTGCCTTATAACAAGTATCTTATAATTTTGTTATCTACTGTTATATCATGTAAAATAACAGTAGATAAGAGTGTAAATAATATTTATATCCAAAAAAGAAAAAAACAGAAACAAGCAGAATCTAGGGGAATAATCAAGACACATTTGCCTAGTTCTTGTATGTGGGCAACTTTAGTAGTGCAGCAAGGGTATTAGAAATATATGATGATGCAGAAAAGTCTGGGTAGTAAGTAGCCACTGTCTCTCAGTGAGGGAAGCTGAGAAAATATTATCCATTTCAAGGAGCCAATTTTTTTAATGTGCATTCACTTAATCTTCTGACAAAATATTTCACAGTAGGAACCCATTTTTAATTTTTGGTACTGAGGATTGAACCCAGGAGTGCTTTACCACTGAGGTATTTCCTCAGTTCTTTTTTATTTCTTATTTTGAGACAGGATCTCACTAAGTTTCTTAGGCTGGCTTTGAATTGACCATTCTCCTGCCTCGGTCCCCTGAGTTACTGGGATTATAGCCACTGTGCCTGGCTCATGGTAGGAATCTTTATCCCCATTTTTTTTTCAGATGAAGAAACTGAGGTTCAGGAGAGCTTAAGCCACTTACCTAATTTCATACAGGTAGCAAGTACCAGGTCTGAATTTGAATCAGGTCACAAATCCAGTACCTATTTCTCTTTTATATCATGCTACCATTGTTTATATGCATAGATTTCTAGGAAATAAATGGACCTTGGTGACAAAGCAGCACATCCGCCCATGTTCTTTGCTCTTGATCCTTGTCTAATCTTTCCCTGGAAATATATCTTGAAGCCACCAAGGTACCTGAGGTAGTCTTGGTCACCTTGCATCAGAGTGAGTATAGTGGATTTTGGTCTTTTTGCTATCCCATGAGACCTCAGCAAAGAGGATGCTGTATTTGCCAGATCTTTTAGCATACCTTTGACCCTGTTTCTCCCCAGCAGGCACCTAAGGATTTGCCTTGCTGTCTGTATCAAATCAGCTAAAGAGATGCATATGTGAGTACAGAACAACAGAACTTTGATGTGAGCCCAGGATCCAGGAAAGCCTTGTTGCTGCTGCAATCTGGCTTAGCTCTGTGTCTTTCATCAGGATTCCCAAGATGCCTGCAAAGATGAATGCAAATGAAGCAGGAGGTTCACAGGCAAAACTCTGCTACCCATGACCTGCATATGGACAAGCAGCAAGAAGATGCTGATTAACTCCATGGTGCCCAGCCTTAACTGCCTTTGATAGTACATATGAGAACTCTGGCTGGGTCTACATAGTCCATGTCATCCAGGGCTCTTATGGAAATAAAAGGTGACAACAGTGAAGTTTGTGCATGTCACGAACAAGGCTCAACTCAAAGTGCACAGTTATTTTTTGAGTGAGTACCACCAAATAGAGTTTGAAAATTATACTCATATTTGTCATTTCGAGTCATTCCTGTGTGAGCCCTGTGAGCTGGGCTCAAGATCATGCAGAACTGTGTCTCTTGGCTCCTGGTGTGATGCTTCTGCAGCAGGGATGCCCCTCCCAGATCACACATCAGACATCTCTCTGATGCGATCTCTGTGATTATTGATCATAGGTACCTCTTTATCTTCAAGTTGACCCACATCAACAAGTTTCCCTTGAGTATCTGCCCAGCTAGGCTACTTTCTTTCTCTCATTATTTTTCCTACTTATCCTTGTTTCTTCTTGATTTTCTTCCTACTTGGCATATCCTGCCTTGCTGTGATATTCAGAACTAAATAGGATATGCACCTGTTACTCTGCTGAGTAGTTACTCTGTTGTTACTTGGTACAGTTACCATGCCTGGATACAGTTGTGAGTGCTTGGAATATAATGATGGGTAAGACACATCAGTGCTTTGGGAAGTCTGAAGTGAAGATGCTCCTGACTCTTGCTGATGAATCTAGATCTAAACTGTTAACAACTTTGTGGTGCATTCCATCTTTCTCCTACCCTCCTTACCCTCTAGGGGCTTATTCATTGAATAATTCATTCTACATGTCACTTTTTTTAATACATATTTTTTAGTTATAGGTGGACACAATATCTTTATTTTATATTTATGTGGTGCTGAGGATAGAATCCTGTGCCTCCCACAAGTTAAGCGAGTGCTCTACCACTGAGCCACAACCTTACTCCTGCCATTTTTAACATATATTAAGTTTGCCTGTGTATTTGAATATATTTATAGACTTCTTTCTTCTATGTCATTAATGTATCTGCCTATTCGTTCACAATATTTCTTTTTTCCAGTATAAACAACACTTATTACAATTAATTTAAAATAATACTGTTAATAAGTAGAATCCAGAAAGTTCTTGACATAATTAACATGCTTAGGTATTTCATGAATACTTATTCATTTCTGGGACATAAATTGTACATATATTACCCACAATGTAATTTATCCACAATCTAAAGAATAAATAGGCTATATTATGGAAGCATCAGACTTTTAAAAAGTCTTTAAGATGTAAAGCCAGTAAAAAAGTTCATTTCACTATTTCAGTCCATGCTCAGTTCATTCAAAATATTCTTTTTGACAATCAGTAGAATTCATTACTTAATAAAAAGAACACCATATTTATGCACAAGTAACTTAATTTTTCCATTAAGAACTCATCTTCCTTTAAAAACATTTCCCACATATTCAGAGTACCTAACATCACAGAACTCTTACATTTGACCTAAATGTCTGAATTATAGCACTTCAAGATGGAATTTCCTCATGCCTAATAATTCGGTCAAGTTTTGCCCAAATGTCTTCCAGGTTTGGTTGTTACAAACATTGTGTTCTGTTGTCCCTCTTGCTCTATAGAGTGAATACAAATTTAGTGCCTTTAAACTATATTGCAATTTTTTAGACAAAAGAAAATATTTTCAGTATAATTATTGTTGGCAAGTAAAACACTCCAAAATTTCTTTTTGCTTTCCTTTTTTATGGACTTTAAAATCCAAATTTCCAAATTAGTCAGTTCATTCAGTGTGTCTGACTAGATTAAGTGATGCTTTTTCAAACTAGGTTGGAAGTCCAAAAGATTATTGTGTAATCATAACTCTGTGATTTAATGTAATGTTCTGAAATAGTTAAGTACGGTTTTGCATCTTCAACTGCCTTTCCAGAAATAACAGGTGGCAATCTCTTAGGTTGGAGTGGAGGTTTGGACCTATCATGTGGAAACCAAAGAACAGATCTTGATGATGATGAGTAGAAGTTTTGAATTAATTTTTGGCAATTGTATGGGATCACTTTGGTATGGTGGATAATGTAATATTACTTCTGTAGTCATTCTGCAATAATCCAGTTACTCTCAATGAAAAGAAATCTTAGCTGAACTCTTCAGAGGCAGAATGTAATTTACGATTACAAGACTGTCTTTCCTGTCAAATCAGAGAGAACAGGACCTTTCAGTGCCTGCAGGTGCTGCTGTTTGGGGAAGTTTACTTCTGTTTTGATGGGCCCTTTGGACCCACTGCTTACAGGGGCTAAAGAGGTTCCACATGGCCCTAAAGATAACAGAAAATGCACTACTGGGAGACCCAGCATCAAATACATGTTCAATAGCCTCTCTCAGCTGGTGGTACTTTAAATTCTCTTTTTACTATGTCCTTCACAGCCTCCAACAGCTTCATTTCATCCCAGTCATCCCTTCTCTTTTACATCAATGGTCCATCTATAATCACACATTGCAATTTCAAAAAACCACTCCTTGATACCAGTATGCAGCACCCCAGATCCACAGTATTTCTTAGAATATTAGTTTTACATATTTTTTCCCTATCTAGTAGATGTGGTTGCCTGTATTATTACTTGACTTCCTTGACTTTTTTCAGCATTTTCACAATCACTTTTACTGGTTTGTTTTTCCATTTGAGTCTTAGAACACAAAAAAAATCTTGTTAACATTTGTGTTGGAATTACATCCTGTTTGTAGATTAACTAAAGGATACTTGAGAATTTTAATATGCTGTCTTCCTAGTCAAAGAACAGCATGTCTTTCTAGGTTTTTGAACCTGCTGGGCACAGGTACATAATGAACATTAACCAAGACAGAGAATATTCTGAGCCATAGAACATGCCTCAGTAAGTTTAAAAAGATTCCATTCATACAAAATGTTTTCTGATCACAAGAAAATTTAAGTAAAATATAACTACAGAAAGATATCGGCAAAATCCCCAAATATTGCAAACCAAACAGATTTCTAAATGATCTATGTGTCAATAAAGAAATAAAAGTGGAAATTAGAGTTTATTTTTCATTGAAAGAAAATGAGAACATGACATCAAAAATTGTGGTATACTGCTAATGTGCTATTTGGGGAGAACTTAATAGCAATAAAAGCCTACATTAGAAAAGATGCAAAGTCTCAAATCAATGACCTTGGCTTTCACCTTAAGAGATTAGAAGAAGACAATATAAGACCTAAAGTTAATAGAGGAAGGGAAGTAGATTATAGCAGAAATGAAGCAGAAAATAGAAAAATAAATGAAAACAAAAGCCGTTTCTTTGAGAAGCTCAATAATACTAAGTTTCTGGTCAGGAAAAAAGCAGAACAGAAATCACCATTATCAGAAATGAGGTAGGTAGTGTTGCTATAGATTTATAGATAATTAAAGGATAATAAGGGAATATTACTAAATTTGTGTTAATAAATTTGACCACTTAGGTGAAATAAGACAAATTCTTCAAAAAATGCAAACTACCAAAGCTCACTCAAGAAAGATAAACTAAATATCCCTGTTAATTGTATCTATTAAAAGAACTGAAACTATAGCTACAAACACGTCAATAAGAAATTCCAGGCGTAGAGGAGTTCACTAGTGAATCCTACAAAATGTTTAAAGAAGAAATAATACTGATTCTACACAAAGTTTTTTAAGAAAAATGATGAGGAGGTGAGAGTTCTCAACCCATTCTATGAAGCTTGGATTACTCCAATGCCCAAAGGAAAAAAATTACAAGAAAACCCAAGCCAATATCCACTGTAAATATTTATGTAAAAATTCTAAACAAATGTTAGCAATCCACCAGTATATTAAAATAATTATAAATTAAGACTAAGGTTTATCCCAGGAATGCAAGATTTTCTAAATATTAAAAAATCAATTTATTTATCATATAAACAAACTAAAACAGAAAGACCATATGATCACCTCAATGAACACAAACTTGACAAAAATCAACATTCATTCCATAAAAAAATCAGCAAATTAAGAATAAAAAGGGAACTTTCTCAACCTAAGAAAAGGAAGCTACAAGAAATCTATAGGTAACATTATAATGTATGGTAAAATCCAAGATCAGGAACAAAATAAGAATGTTCACTCTTACTACTTCTGTCCAACAGTGTATTCGAAGTTCTAGACAGTAAAACAAGGCAAAAACAAAACAAAATCATCCAGAATAAAGAGTAAAATGTCTTTATTTACAAACATCAAGATCGTTTGTAAAGAAAAATCTAGTGAAATCTAGATAAAACCTACTAGAAATAATAAGTGAGTTTAAAGAGGTTGCAGGATACACCTTTGTACAAAAATCAATTGTATTTCTATATATAATGAAAAATCAGAAATTGAATTTAAAACATTATAATTTATAATAGCATTAAAATATGAAATACTTGGGGTAGGTTTGACAAAAATGTGAAAGACCTGTACATTAAAAACTACAAAACATTGCAAAACAAATTAAAGACCTAAATAAATAAAGAGGTATAATATATTTATGGATTGAAATACTCAGTAAGATGTGAATTCTTTTCAATCTGATCAATACAACACCAATCAAAATCTCAGCCATGATTTTGTGGGTAGAAATGTAAAAAACTGATTCTCAAACTCATAAGGAAATGCAAAAGACCTTAGAATAGCCAAAACAATTTTTTAAAAAGTTGAAGGGTTTATACTACATTATAAACACAATATAGTATTGGCATCAAGGTCCACAAATAAATCATTGCAACATAATAGAAATTCCAGAAACTGTCAAATATAAATACATATCTATCTGATATTTGACAAAGGTACAAAGGTAATCCAGTGAAGAAATGACAGTGTTTTCAACAAATGGTGTTAGAATAATTAAGCCTCCAAACAACATAACAAATGAACTTCAAGGCATACATCAAGCTATATACAAAAAACAAACATCCCAATTTAAATAGTGTGCAAAAAATTGAATAGACATCTTACAAAGAAGATCAATGAATGACAAATAAGTACATGAAAAAAGGCTCAGCATAATTTGTCCCTAGGGAAATAAAAGTTAAAACCCCAACCAGATATTACTACATGCTTAGTGCAGTAGCTAAAATTAAAAACATTAATTAAAACCAAGTGATTTTAAATTTAGATTAAGCAAGTGAAACTTTCATATGTTATTGGTGAAAATGTAAAATGACAGAACCACTTTGGAAAAGTTTGACAGTTATCAAAATGACAGACAAACATCAACCATACTTCCTACTTCTGGGTATTTATTCAAGAGAACTGAAAGTATATACAAATTTGAAGACTTTCTATGAATGTTCACAGAAAATTTATTTGTAATAATTAAGTACTGGAAACAGTTCCAATATCTATCAACAGGGGATTTAGAAACAAACTGTGGCATAGCCACATAATGAAAAGAACAACTTGGAATTAAAGAAAGGAATTAATTATTGGCACAGCTGCAACGTGGATGAATCTCAAAATAATTATGTTTAATGAAAGAAGCTATACAGAAAAGGATACATAATTCTTTTAATATGAAATTTTAAAAAATACACCTCTAGTGACAGTGGATCAGTGGTTGCTTGAGGATGGGGTACAGAGAAGGTCAGGAGGGAGATTGTAGAGGGGCATGAACAAGCTTAAGAAGTGATAGAAATGTTTATCTTGATCATAGTGATGCTTTTGTGGGTATATATATGTATCAGAATTTATCAAAATTATACACTTTAAATATGTGCAATTATTTATATATCAATTACATCTCAATAAAACCTGAAAAACTCAACCTTAATGATTTGGCTTCAGGCTCCTATAGAAAAATACAGGTTCGGGAGCTCCAAAATCACAGAACTTCAAGATACTAACTTTACTTGCCTCTAAAATGTACTTTATCACTGTGAAATAAACTAGTTTTGTTAATTGCCCAATCAATTGACTATAGAGCCCACAATGAGATTCTCCTAACATAAACAGACCAAGTAAGATCATGTTATTAAAATTAGTCTTCTCCACCCTCTTTTTTTTTTTTTTTTGTGCCTCTCTTTCCTTATCTGGGTAGGGACGCTGGGGCATATAAGAAAGATTTAATATAAGGAAAATACGTAAGAGTATTATGTGTATTGGAAATTTATGATGTGAAACTAGAAAATGCATGCTAGTATCCAAAAAATAAATATAAGATTTTTCTTTTCCTTTTTTCCCTATCTTTATCTTCCTTCTTTCCTTATGATCCCCTCCACTTAAAAAAAAAAATCCTCTTTCCTACCTTTCTCTTCCTTCCTCTTCTTATGCTCTCCTTCCACTTTCTATCATTTCCTCCCCTATCCATAGTTTCCCCCACTGGCTGGCAGAATTGCACTGTGGCCCAGATTACAACATGCACTCTGGAGCTGTCTGCTCAATTTCAAATCCTTTGCTCACTGTCTTAGGCATGTTATTTAAAAGCTCACTTTAGCTCCCCTGCATAGGGGAGTAATGGAGTAAAACTGAATGTTCTTTCCTCATAGGACTGCTATGAGGATGAAATGGGCTGAGATAGAAAAAGCATTTAGAATAAGTAGTCACCATGTAAGTTACCATTCTGAGAGCCCCCGCTCTGTGCCAGGCACATTGGATTCCAATCAGTTGCATGTAAAGAGTGTTGGCTCAAAGAGGGATGCAGAAGATGTAAGATTGCAAGGCCTAAACACAGCCCTGGCTGGGCCAGTACAATTCTCTGACCCTCACTGTGCTACTTATGCATCAATGCAAATAAGAAGTTTGGTATAAGAGCTTACATTTAAGGTCTCTTCCAGTTTTTACCACTGTTCTTTGTAATTCAAGAGTATAAAAATATTATCACATGAAAAGCCTTTTGACAACTTTTTAGGGGCAACAGATGGGATTTTTATGTTATAATGAAAGCTATTTGTTAAGTAAGAGCTATCAATGCAGTTATATGGACATTACAATCGTTAAAATTTTTGTGGAACACTAAGTTACTCTTTAAATGTTTCATGAGGAATTGTAGCATACAGGTTGATTCCTATCTCCTGAAGCTGAACATGTTTAAAGTTCTGGATCCGAACCCCCCCCTTTCCCAAGTTGTCCATGGAGTCGCTTGAGAGGTTAGCAGTTTGTGTACTTTCTCTGTGAGTGAAGGGAGAATATCATTATAGCTTGGCCTTAGTGACCCAGTAGCAGAAATCCTCAATCAGGACACTCAGTAGTTTTTCTGGCTTCTTCAAAGTCAAGCAACCTGAGTGATGAGTGAAGTAATCAAAAAAAAAATTAGAGTCTCCATGGCTCACTTTGTGTGAAATTTCCTGAAGTAAGTGCAATATTCTACATATAACACTGTCATACAAGAAAAATTTCAGCTTTGACAGGATGGGATATTTAATGGAGAAACTGTTTTTAGATGGCCTCGTCACACATACTCTTATGATTATACAATTTGGTGCTATTTTGAAGGTTTATGACCATAATGGGGAAGGGTACTGTTCCTTTTACCACACTGTTGGGGAAATGTCAAAATGATATGCTATTGCCCAATGGTTAGGAAATTCTTAATACGTTGAAGATTGATGTAGAAGTGTTATACTTCTTCTATTAGGCAAAGTTCTATCCACTTGTCAATTGAAGACATGTTGATTGCAGGGACCAAAGAGGAATTTCATTAAAATAATTGAACATTGTCATGTTCTAGTTATGAGTCCCAAGTCTCACTGATATCTATCAGTGTTCCTCTATATTTCTCATAATTCCTGGAGAAAGTCTAATTGCCTTCGGTTTGCGTGAGTTGCTCCCATGAAGCCTACAACATGATGGGTTTTATGTCACTTGCTGCTAGCTGGAATAGTCTGTTTTAACTTGCATATTCCTTTTGTGGCTTAGAGCTATCAGAGGTATCCATAGCAATACAGACTCTGCAAATCCATGAGAGGACCTGCAACACTCCTACCCCATCTAGTCAACAGTTCTAGTGTTAGGCCAGTTGTAAAGGAGGTTGAACTGATTCAGTATCTCTATTGGCCATTATAAAAGATGAGAAGGGAGAACAAGATCAATTTGATTCAATGGCATTTCTAAGTCAGGGCTTGGAAATTTTGAGTGTGTGTATGTATCTATGTATTCAAGTTTTGGTCTGATTTCCAGGATAAAGGTTAGTTAAAGGATACCAGGGAATCTTTAAAATTACTGTTAGCTAATTCAGTTTTTAAAAAATTATAGCAATTTATTATTTAAAATTGGAAAATATGAGAAATAAAGCACAGCCTCACAGAAACATAAACTACTACCATATTAATATATTTCCTACTAGATAACTTTTCTGTGCACATTTTTATAAAGTTGAGCTTATATGTATGTTCTATTTTATCATGTACTTAATATATTCTGTGCATTTCTTTGTATTGTTTTAACAATTGTTTTTAATGTCAAAATGATATGCTATTGTAGTTAAATTGTAATGTGATTAGCTGTTTTATTATTGTTGGACATAGTCTCATATTGATATGAACATTTCATGTAAATAATTCATACTTTTCTCTTTAAGATATGTCTATGAAATGGAATTACAATGTTAGTGTTAACATATTTTTAAGGCTCTAGACATTTTACCAAAAGTTTGTGCCCCAAATACCTTCCTACTAGCAGTATAAGAATATTACATCTCATGGCAATACTGCCAATATTGAGTGTTTCCTTAAAGAAGAAAAGTTCTTGTAAATTCAATAGCAAAACAGAATTTTTTATTATAATATTATAATATATAGAATTTATTATAATATATTATAACAATATATTGTAATATATATTATATTGTTTTATTTTTCCATGGACCTTACTTAAATTATTTTGTTTTATAAAGTCTCCATTAGAAGATTAACATTTAACAGGGATGAGAGGTGGGAGGGAAAGGGAGAGAGAAGGGAAATTGCATGGTAATGGAAGGAGACCCTCAGGATTATACAGTGGAGGAGGTAGAGAGAGAGGAGGGGAGGGGAGGAGGNGGGGGGAGGGTGGAGGATGGGAAAGGCAGCGGAGCACAACAGACACTAGTATGGCAATTTGTAAATCAATGGATGTGTAACTGATGTGATTCTGCAATCTGTGTATGGGGTGAAGGTGGGAGTTCATAACCCACTTGAATCAAAGTGTCGAATATGATATGTCAAGAAATTTGTAATGTTTTGAACAACCCACAATAAAAAATTAAAAAAAAGTCTCCATTAATACAGCAATAAAATATACACTAAAATTAATTTTATTGGATTGATTTAAACATTTTATTTAAAGAAATGTTCTGAAAGTTATAGTTTGATAGGAAAAATAAAAAGCACACGTTTATAGATACTTATGTAAATAGATTTTCAAAATAACTTGATTTGTTTTGTAGTGCTACTAGTGGAATGAATTCTGCAGAAACATGGTTGTACCTTCAAATCTGAACACATTACACTTATAGCAAAAAAGAAAAAAATGATAAAAATATAACTCTGAGAAACTTAAATTTTAGTAGACCACATTGGATTTGTTGAAGAATAAACTCTTTTATTTACCTCTTCAAAGAAGACATTACTTTTTTCACCTCTGTGTTTGCCTCTCTGTCCTATAAAGAAAATACAAGTGTACAATGAAATTTCACACACTTACTCCGATAATTTTTGGTATTTTGAAATAGATTATTGTTCAGTGCAGGCATATTTTTTTTGGAAGGTCATTACAAAGAAACTGTGGATTTCTGATGGCCAAGCATGATCCAGATATATGAAGATATGGGTAACGTGGGCAATTATTCCCAAGATATTCTTGCACCAGATTTGGAGTGGTAGGATTTAGGAAGGGGAAAGCCTTCCATGCAAGCTGACACAATGGATCCACCAGCATGTTAACAGTATTACTGTTTTCTTCTTCAACTATGAGATGTGAAGAAGCCCTAGCCCTACCAGAAAAATGTGAAGAAAACTAAGAGCCAGAAAAATCACGTGTATGCATGTGCGCACACACACTCACACACATACACACACATTATTGACCTATGAAGTAGCTTACTTATATTGGAGACAACTATCTTATGAGTCTGTTTTAGAAGGGTGATTAATGTCACTTAAAATATTATAGCAATTAAAACTATAGTCCCTCCCCAGATTAGCACATCCATCATTGTTAAAAACAAATTACACAATAGTTTTTATATTTAAGCTTTCTCAGTACACTTCAGGCCAATGAACATGAATACTACCTCTAGGCAAACAACTTTCAAGCTACTGGTGAAGTCATTATTTCATTTAGCAATATTTTCACACTATCTTAGACATAGAAATCCCTTTTATTTAAAAAAAAAAAAAGGAACGTTTCTCAGGATCTGAGATTACCTCCCTAGGGTTAAGAAAAGTCCACATGAATAATAAAAATACTGCAATTTCAAATTCTGGGAATGTAAAGCTGCTTACACATGCCAAACTGTGCTCCAGAGACCTTGGCTGACATTCCCAATATCAAATAGGAGTGTGATGGGCTTAGAGCTCCCTGGTAGGGGACAAAAGACATGTCTATAAATGACAAGGAAGAAGTTACAAATGCCACAAGAAAGAGGCAAGTATGTTAAGCAAGTTCATGAGGGAGTGGAAACTAATGCCCAGGTTATCTTTTTTTTTGGTACCAGGGATTGAACTCAGGGGCACTTGACCACAGGGTCTCACTGAGTTGCTTAGTGCCTCGCTAAATCTGTGAGGCTGGCTTTGAACTTGCATCCTCCTGCCTCCGCCTCCAGAGCCACTGGGATTATAGGCATGTTCCACCATGCCCAGCCGATTCCAGGTGATCTTAATTGTAATTTGTGGCACTGATAAAACATTTTGATGATTAGCAAAATCATTAATGAGCTATATTTCAACATGAACAATCTTTTTAGAGACAGGTAGAATTATATGTAATTCACTTCATTTTGATCTCTTTGGAAAAGAAATTTTAAAAAAATTACTAAGATTATAAGTGGAGACATCACTGGAAGAAAAAGAAGAAGGTAATGTGAGAAATATCTGCTCATGCTATCTTGCTTACCAAAGAAATACTCATACAGCATCCAAATTTCTTAGTTATATTTACTAACAGTCCTACTTATTATTAGTGTTCACACTATTATTTTTATTTGTGTAGAATTAGTGTCTTGATTCTTTCTACCAATACTTACTGAATGGTACTTACTGAATGGTAATATGCTAGGCAACATACTCAACACTAGGGATACAGTGGTGAATGAAGCAGACTTGTTTGCTATTTTAATGGAACAATCACACAAATAACAAATAACGTATAATCACAATGGCACTAAATGATATGAAGGAAAGCATGAGGGCCTTTCTTGCCAGGGGGTATCATGGATGTCTTTCCTGAAGTCATGGTATTTGTGGTGAGACTTGAAGGATGAATAGGAGTAAAGCCAGTGAAAGGGGTGAGGGGCTGTGTGGGAAGTGAGTGTTTCAGGAAGAGTGAAGAGCAAGCTCTAAGGGTGAAAGGCAGGGATGAACATGGGGCAAAGGGGAGGGAAGACATGAGACTGGTAGGGGTTAAATCAGAGTCTTGAAGGACATGCTAAAAATGTGGAACTTCACTCTCACAAAAAGGCATGAGGCAAGGAAGCTGTGAGAGGACATCTAGGAGGCTCTCACGCCTTGAAGGCCAGGTGAAGGCAGGTGGCGCTCTGAGCAGCAGCAGTGTAGAGAGTGAAAAGTGGGGTGGTTTAAAAGAGGAATTCTGAGAACTTGGTGCCCGGGGATATGTCTGTGCTTGGGGGGCGGGGTGTAGGAGAAGGAGGCATTAAGAATGATTTTCAGGTTTCCCTTTTGGGTGGATGGAGGTACTACTTACTAAGGAGGAAGGTGGAGGAACAGAAGATGCGAAGGCCTGATGGTGAGTTGAGTGTGAGAGGTCTGAGGCCATCCGAGTGGAGATGTCAAGTAGGAAGTTGTACTAGAGCTCAGAAGAGAGGTCTAGAGATAGAAATTTGAGGACCCCTGGCATACGTATGGCACTTGAAGCCATGGAGGACAGGCTTGGGGATGGGGAGAGGAAGAAATAGGAGAGAAGACAAGAGACTTACAGATCAAGGACCAAACTCTGAGCAATGTCAATATTTAGCCTCCTGTGAGAGCTCTAAATTTCATGCATAAAATTTGTAAGTCAAACTAGGTATTATATAGCATTATCATACTGTATTCTAATATTACATTATAATATGAATGAATGATTGTATGTAACTGACATCATTCAGGAAAAACGTGAAAGACAGTAGGGTTCCCATCACCAACACATATCAAGCAACTAGAGGGACAAAAATCTGATTTCTGCTGAAAAAAATTACCTAAAACTTTGTCTTCTGGAAAACTGCTACTGAGATTGTACCATTTTGTACCTCCTATTAACTTATGGAACCTAATAAGGGATTTGAGTTAGAAGGGCAATCAACCCCGTTGGGAATTCCTAATATCCAGAAAATATATATCTGCAGCCCAGGACCTTGCTCATGGGTCTGTGGAAGGGACTCAGTGATCCTCTTTAGAGACATAGACATCCCCCAACCCTAAGGTTCCTTGGCAGATCTTGTGTCACTTCCCATTTTCAGCCTCATTTCCTACAAATGCCCTGAGCACTCCTTCCACCCCAGGCAAACAAATCTTTGCTTTCTCACTTCTGTGCCTCTTTCATGACATGCAACATGCTTTACTCACACTTCCCCATTACACAAACCTTTTAAAAACCACCTCTAATGTCACCTAACCTCTTCTAGGAGAAATAATTTTCCCATTTTCAAACTTTCCATAACCAATTATTTGTACCTCTCTTAGCACTTCATGCCTTCTACTTTAAACCTCAGTCACTTGGATGTACACCATATGTTCTCTCAGGCCACAAGCTCCTAGAGGGCAACAGGAGTCTTACTTGTTTACATTCCAGATCACAACCAACAGTGGAACCTGCACTCCTTCAACACAGAAGAGCAAAGTTTTTCCAGAGACAGTTCTTTTTTTTTTTTTTTATATGAATCAGAGGATGATGATGTTTGGTGGTATGAGAAGGGAGCAAGAATACTTTTACCTATTTCCATCTGTTCCCACAACACCAGGCAATGACTCAGAGAAGCAGACTGAACTGTGAATCCTGAAGCATGCCTAAACCACATAGCATACCTAGAAGTCTGAATTTTAGGATAAAAGGTCAAGAGGCAATGCAGTAGTTACTTTTCCATTAATGGAAGGTGTCAAAAAACAAAGAAAATGTTAATATACACCTTTAATCCTTTTGATGGCCTTGGATAATCTCACTGCGCTCTAAGTTTGTTTGCTGCCTACACAGTTTGATCGCTAGCTCATGTGCTGTCTGCCCTCCTTCCCAGTGGGGCTTGATCCATTCTCTGTAGTTTTACACCTAGCAAGCATCAGGATGTTTTATCTGCTAGCCCATGACTTTCATGTCCCTTAAAAGATTCAAGTGGTCTTCTAGTGATAGTTATTTTTCAGAACTATTGCAAATTTTAAAACTTCACAGTACATGTAAAATCCAGGTCAAAATGTCTTAGTGTTAAAGAAAATGCCATCACAGAAGCAGAAAATGTAAGAGTGATTGTCAGCATCTCCCTATTTCCTCTGGGATGGTCAAAAGGTACAAACTTTCAGTTGGAAAGTGAATAAGTTCTGGAGATCTTAGGCACAGCCTGGTGACTGTAGTTAATAATATTGTAGGGTATGCTTGAAATTTGCTAAGAGAGAACATCTTAAGTATTTTAAACAATAATAAAAAAGGTAACTGTATGGCGATGGAAATATCAGCTTCAATGTGGCAATCACTTCATAGTGTACACATATATCAAAACATCAAGTTGTACACCTTACATACAAATACTTGTATATGCCAATTATACCTCAATAAGGCTAAAAATGTCAAATTTATTTTTATTTTTTATTTTTTTCAAATTTAATAAATAAAGAAAACTCTAAATATACTAAGTCAGTTGTTCTTATTTTAAGCTTGAATAGTACTAATAAGACACCATCACTCATTGTCACTAGACTTACCTCTTTGGTAACAACAGGAAGTAATAATGCCAAATGACAGACCTTCCAAGCATTCTGATTTTCATGAAGATCTATATAACACTGGAAATGAAAAAAGATATTTTAAAGGTAATTGCATTTTTATGTAATGGATTCAAAGTGATCTTTAAATAGTGTTCTTCATTACCTTGGCCAAATACATATAATTGGGCACAGAGTAACCAGGGTGTAGGTCTTCAGCCTAATTTAAGAGAAAACAGATAAGAGGATAACAGGACAGTATCACAACAGCAGCCACAAGTGATGAGGATATATTTCAATAAGTAAGATTATTAACATAACTGCTCTAAGAACTTAGGCTGGTTGTTCACATTTGAATCATCTTATCAATTTAAGTGTCTTTTGGGCATAAACATAGCTTTTGCATTTAACCATTAAAATGAAATTGATTAGTATGGTCATAAAGCTGACAAAGCATTGAAACACTTTAAGTTTTGAAATTCCTTAACATAATCATTGCCTTCACTCTTTTTTGTCTATGCTTTCTTTTTTCCTTTCAACAACAAAAACAACTGGTGATATATTCACTGCAAGGCAGGTCCTATACATTTCACACACTTTAGGTAATGAGAGAAGAGCATGATTGGTAACAATGGCAAGCATCTTCCATGAGATTAATATTTAACTTTTTATGATTTCAATACATTCTATATGAGTTGGATAATACTTGAAGTCCATCACAGCAAGTCCTTTTGAAGGAAAAACAGATTCTTGAAACACTAGTCCTAATAGTAGACTACCTACATAAGTAGGACATGCATCCTACCAGACCTTCTGTTAAGTAGAGGGGAAAAAAAAAAACGGTTTTTGAAAGAAAATTTAAAATGGGATCATTTTCTGCACATGAGTTCAAAACTTTATTTTACCTACAAGTATCAGACACATTTTAATGTTAGTATATACAGACCCACTCCATTGTTCATACTGTGGATATGCCTTAATTAAATGAAGGATTCCCTAGTAGACATTTAGATTTATTCTCTATTATCCCCAATAACAATCAGTGAGCATACTTGTACCCATGTGCTTATGTACATGTGTGATTATGTCTATAGAAGAGACTTCTAGAAGTTGAATTGCTGAGTTGAAGAAGGTGTGTGTGTGTGTGTGTGTGTGTGTGACCAAGTTAGGGTGCTGAAGGGTTCTGCAATATCTTAATAGAGCATATTCCTTGTAAAAGACACTTTATTCCAAAAGGAGGAGGAGGACCGTATCTCCCGGGCTGGGAACTCAGCCTGGGTACAATTTTTAAAGATCAAGTAGTTGACCAATGTGTGGACCTGTGTAGAAGGGAGACCAACAGATTAAAGGAAGTTGTCATTTCAGTTTTAGCCTGAACTTTGAATGTAGAGCCATCTGTGGTGCTGATGGATTCTGGTTCTCCTGCTTCTTCTCTTGTCTAATTATTTTCACTTCAACATTTCTAGTTTAGTAAATACATTTCTTGAGCCATCCTAACAAGTATAGAATGAACTTTGTCCAACTGTACCTGCTTCTATGTTCAGTAGTTGTGCCAGCTCTGTTCAATCCCATCTGGGATTGAAACACTAGTCCTAATAGTATGCACATAGGCAGTTTATTTCTTCAATGCTGGTGTTTTAATTCTGCATACTTTACTTTAACACCTGTGTTTAATTAGCCAAAGTGATTAGAAATTGAAATACTTCTTTTTGTTCTCATAGCTAAAAACAAATGAAACCCAAAGGAATACAGACTATTGGCAACACTGAATTCCTAAACTGGAAGAGATTCTAACCATTTACTAAAGCCCTTAGATGAATTACAAGAAGGGCAACAACATTTAGTATTATGTTCTAATTAAGGGGCAGTTTCTAAAGAGGCTCTGATAACACTCTTTATTACAACACTTGGCAAAGACTGCTGTACATGTTTACCTGGCTGTCCAAGTTCCTTGAGGGCAGGAACTGTGTTGGTCATTTCTGTATTTCTTGCATCTAACTGTGTTTGACATTAGTGTGTTTGTCTAATGAGTTAAGCACTATGTGCTTAATAAACACTGTTGAGTAAATAAATTTTGCTTTAAAACATTTCATAATTTCAGGAAGTTGCCTTATACCATATCAGGACATAGAAGAAAGCTCTATAGCTGGTAAAACAACTAATAAAGACTCATGGATTATATGATTGCAAAAAGTATGTGAAATCATGTTTCACATACTGTTCACCAATATTGCCACATCTCCCTATATGTATTCACCCTCTAGTTTAGTAATTCCCAACCCTCCTATAGGTTGCTACTGACATCACCTTGAAAGCTTTAAAAAAACTGGTCAAGTTGTAAAACCATATGATCCAACAATTCTACCCCCAGGTACATACCCCAGAAAAATAAAAACATGTCTATACAAAAGCTTATAAATGAAAACTTACAGAAGCCTTATTCATAATAGGCCCAAACTGGAAACAAGGCAAATATTGACCAATAAGTGAATGTATAAACAGGTTGTGGTATATCTACATAATGGAATATTACTCTGCAATGAAAAGATTTACTGATAAACTCAATAAAATGAATGAATCTAAAAATACGTTGAGTGAAAGAAGCCAGATATACACAAAAGTACAAGTTGTATGAGCAGATTAGTGGTTACCTTGGTGGGGAATAAGAAAACTGACAGCAAAGTGTAAAAGATAACTCACTAGGGTGATGGAAATACTAATTTTTAAAATGGTGATGGCTATATGGGGATAAAAATTTGTCAAACTTCTCTGAACTGTATACTTAAAATGAATGTGATTTATTGTCTATAAACTATATCTTGACATAGCCAGTGATTCTGAAACTAATAGTCTGAGTAATGGCATTGGATACATATTTCAAAGCTCTCAGGTGATTCTAATGCATTGCCCAGGGTATGAATCACTGCCCCAGAGAATCATGCCAGAATTTTGGATGAGGTGGGAAACATTCTACAGCTTGAAAGAATTCCCATAACGGATTCACAGATGATGATCAGTCTAGGATTCTTGGAAGCTGAGGAGGATCAGATTTCCCATTATGAGAGTAAAATAACTGTAGCTGATATTTCTATTTGGTTAGAACCTTTAACATGCTAGACCCTGGGCCAAGATCATTAGATGTATTATTTTATGTCCTTACACAAACCATAAAAAGTAGGTATTACCATGCCCACTTAACAGATGAAGAATTTGAGAGTAGGAGAAATTTGAAAAATGTGTTTCAGATCATACAGACAGGAAAATGCTTGAGTCCTAGCTTCATTTGTCTGACTCTAAGTCAGTGTTCTTGACCTCTACTGCACCCTATTGGGTGGCTCTGGAGACCCATTCCTGGAACCTGTGAACTTTCTGTGGAGGAATGGATTGGGAACAGGAATTCCAACAACATGGGCTCCTGTGGGAACCAGGGGTTGCAGACTCTCCTTAGGTGTAGAATCCAAGGCCTGTGCTATTTCTTTGTCCTCCCATCCACTCCCAGGACAAGTTTCTTCTTTCCTTCATAGCCTTACCCCTCAGCACTTGTTCTTCAGTACCCTCAGCTGTTGAAGTAAATATGGAGAGAAGCATTCCTTGTGCTTTCTCCCTTCTTTTTGACAAACACTATAGAACACATTTTCATATAGAATCTAAATAATGATCAAATGGTAGGGTTCCCAAGATAGTTTTCCAAGATGTTTAAATTTTTAATAAGGTTAAAGTTCTGAGAGTTTTTTTTTTAGTAAATTAAGCACATACTAGGTGCTAGACACACTCTAAGCAATTTACTCTTATGAATGTATTTAATCCTCACAACAACACTATGAGGTAGGTACTATTATCTCCATGCTATTGATTAAATTGAAAGAGACAGAGGGTTAATAATTTGCCCAATGTTAATCAGCCCATAAGTGGTAGAACTGATTGAACCAGGTACTCTAGTTCCAGAATCTGTACTACTTATCTCTATGTTATTGTGCTGATAACCATGTTTGATTTTATCTGTGTATTATTTCAGGCATATTAGCATCTTCTAAGAACTTTTTTACAGTGTTATGAAAATCTAATTTCCAATCATAACTGTGATATTATGAGGAAATGAGTTTTAATTTCAAATACATTTTTTTCTAATTAACTCGGCATCTTTTGTATAAATCATCTATCTTAAATCTACCATGATACATATTCTTATAGAATTTAAAATGAAAGAACTAATTCTCAGTGATATAAAAATATGAAAGAAATGAAGATGTTGTACTCTTTGACTTCATTCATATATTAAATCGAGTCTTCAATTGTCATTGTGTGAAACTGGACAAATTAGTTGTTCCTTGATTCCCTTTTCATAAAACAAAAAGATCACTTAAATAAAAAATAAAAGAGTAGGTCGGTGTGCTTTTATTTACTATACTCTCTTTGCTGGGCTTGTGTTTGATCTCAGAACACTTACTTTTTCACAAAGCCCTCCAGGTAGCCACTGGCCATTGGTCAGAGATGGCAAGAGAAAGAAAGCCTATTTGCCATCTCAGACTCCTGATGTCTAAATTCCCTTTCTATTTTACAAAATATATCTCTAAAATACAATGCAAATACTGGCACTGGACAATACAATGAGAGCCTGGTTTTACTTATATTTTTATAAATCCTGAATTAGGTTGGTGGAGAAAGAAACAACATTTAGTACAGGCCGAGTATCCCATATTTAAAGTGCATAGGACCAGGAGTGTTTTAGCTTTGAATTCTTTATTAAATTTTGGAAAATGTGTATAGACTTTACCTTCTAGTAGAGTATCCATAATCCAGAAACTCCAAATGCCTAATGCTCCAAAATCTGAAACTTTTTGAGAAATGATATGATGGTGCTCAAAAATTTTGGATTTTGCATCATTTTGGAACTCTTGAGTTTTAAATTAGGGATGCTCAACCTGTAACTATAAGATTTTATAATTTGCTCCGAAGAAAGGCAAAGGATTAGTCCTATAGAAAGTTGATTATATGGGTGGATATATTACACATTTATTAACATATGTTCATATTTACATACTATTTAAATTTGTATTAGCATAGCAATAATGTATTGTAATACTGGAATAAAAATACTGGTCGGATCTGATGCCCCGAGAATCCTCCATAGAAGTGTGTCTGCAGCTTAGAAGGTGGTTATTAAAAATAACTTCCTTTTGGTATCTTTTAGTGCTTTGAGATGAAACTGGTTCTATATTAGGCTCACCGGGAGTACCGGGAACAAGTCTGATAATCAGGTATGACTGCTTCTGCACATGCTCACATGATTTGGGGAGCTGCTTCTGGATTTGGTAGTAAAGGCTGCTCTACTTAAACCTTCATTTAAGCTGCTAAATTATTTTTAAAAAGCAGCTTGTCATTACCAGGATCTAGGGTATATGCAGCTGCTTTAGAAGTTTGAGTAGAAACGTAACTTGTACCATGAAAGGCTTAAAAATAGAACATGCCAAGTCTAGGATTCAAACTGAAGCTTCATTTGGAGATCTACACGTGGAGAAGAGGAAGACTTTCTTGACAACAAGGATCACAGGGACTGGTACAGATGGCAGCCAATTTGATACCAAAATAACAGATAGATAAAATATACCTTAAGGAAGTTGTGCAAAGCTTCTTGTACATTTGAAGATGGTATTTTTCCAAACAGAGTAGCAGCCATCTTTTTCTCAATCCAGCTGAGTTTTGAGATCTGCAAGTATAGAACATTACTCTCAAAAGTTGTTCACCTTTTGAATGGTTAATCTCTCCCCAGTTATATGTATGTATGTATATGTATGTACTTATAAATAAAAATACCCATAAATAACACATGAGAGATATCACACTTCTGATATTAATATTAATTTTGCTTCCCTTTCCAATAATTATTTTTGGACAGGCACTGGGGATTAAACCCAGGGCCTGATGCATAATAGGCAAGTGCTCTACCCCAGAGCAACATCCCAAGCCTCTTTTCATAATCCTAACAAGCCATGAGCTCCAGAAGCACTGGTTTTGAAACCAGCTTGGAATACTCATATAGATTGAAGAATAATATCCAATCCTCTTTGTTCATCTGATTTGTGACTCTGATATAAGTGCAGAGTACTTCTTTGCCTAGCACTTACTAGCTATGAAGCTCAGCCTTACTTTTTTTCTGCCTACTCTTAGCTGCCAACCCGCCTCCTGAATCAGAAGCAGTATTTCAGAATGGAAATAGAATAAGGAACCTCAACTCAGAAATGGTGCAGAGGGAGGGTCCGGTATACTTATTTAAACCAATAACCAAACAAACTAATTTCATACTCCATATAGTTTTTGCTTTCTCTTAAAAGTTTTTCATTTTTTCAAATATGGATATTAGATGTTTGTAACTAAAGATTAAGCTCGTTCAGAAATGAATACTTGAAGGGTATTGATGTAGCTGATAATTCCTAAACTCCATTGAACAACTTCTTTCTTATTCCCATCTTCTAGATTTCTAGGTAATCATTACCCTCTACTTAAAAATTATTTGCATTTCAATATAATTTTACTTATTGATATGCTTATTTCACTTGATTTGAAGTTTGTAAAAAATGATATTATACTGTTTATTTCCTTTTATGATGTGGTTTTTCTCACTTAATATTATGGTTTTAAAATTTCATCCAAGTTAATTAGAGTAACAGAAATCAGTCCATTAAATAACTTTTAAAATGTGAGGTTTAATATGCATAAATTCTAATGTTTATGAGTGTGTTCTTGTTCTATTAACAAAAGAGGTAGATGAAGTCTACCAATAGATGGTAAGTTTGTATATTTATCTTTATAATTTGGTCAGCTTTTATTTTATAATTTTGAGGCTGTTATTATGAACATACTAGTTTAGAAATTCTTGGTGAATTGAACTTTTTATTATTGTATAGTTATCCTTTTTTATCTCTAGATATAATTTTGCCTTAAAATTTATATGGTGTGTGTATGCACATGCATGTTTAGCAGTTTTATTTTGATTGCTATTTGATATATTTTTGCACGGGTTTAATTTCTACAATTTATGATCACATGTGTTTCTAAAATTAGCTTTAAAAGTGGTGGCTCACAGCCTCCCCTGTGACTTGGGATGCTGAGGAAGGAAGATTGCAAATTTGAGGCCAGTCTTGGCAACTTAACGAGACCTTGAATCAAAATATAAAACAAAAATTACTGGGAATGTAACTCAGTGGTAAAGCACCCTTGAGTTCAATTCTCAGTACCCAAACAAAACAAAAACAAAATACAAACAACAAGAATTATAAATTAAAAAAAATAATGAAAAATGAAATCAGCTTTATTACAGTATAATCTAAATAAACTAAAATTTCATCTATTATAGGTCTATCACTCAATGAGTTCTGCTAAATGTATATAATCCTAAATCACCAAAACAATCAATATATAGGACACTTCCATCATCCCCAAAAGCTCTCTCATGCCCCTTTGCAGTCAATCTCCTTACCCCGTTCCTGCCGCAAGGCAACTACTGATCTATGACTACAGTTTGTCTTTTCAAGAATTTCACACCAATGGAATATATATTATATACTCTTTAATGAGTCTATTTGGCATAATTCTTTGAAGATTCATCCATGTTGTTATGCTGCTAAAGCTGCTGTGAACATTCATGTATTAGTCTTTTATGAATATATATTTTCATTTGTCTTATTAAATACCTAAAAATTGCTCTACCATTCATTCATGAATTTATTTATTATTCATATATTCCCACCACAATATGTGAGAGTTCTAGTTGCTCTATATCCTTGCCAACATTTGCTATTGCCTGAATTTTTAATTTGAATCCTTTAAGTGAGTATATAGAGGTTCTCTATTTTCCAAGAACTAATAATAATTATCTTTTAATGTGTTTACCTGCCACTCCATAACATTTATTTATAAAGTGATTAAATTGAAATTTGATCTAGAAAACAAATATATGCATTTTTAGTGCATTAGGAAATACTTTTAATTTACTCATTTTTCATTTAATTTTATGGATAAAATTAAACATCCAGTGTTGGATGAAATGCTATAATTAGAAGAGGTAATGTTATACAAACTTCCTATCCTAGAGTAAGAGAAAAGATTTATCAAGTTCTTTAGTGAGTTCTAGCTTGTCTTATTGCAAAGCCATAAACTAACCCAGCTTATACTCAGAAAATAGCTTTGAATTTTACTAAAGCTGAGCATCCATTTTCCCTTTAATTCTTCTTATTTAAAAATAATACACTGTATTTAAAAAGAATACACTGTACATTGCTGATTAATATCCTGTATTCTATGTTTCCAAAATCTGAAGTCCTTTTAGATCTACTTCTGTTCTGGTTTGTTTGTTTGTTTGGTTTTTGTTTTGTTTTGTTTCCATTGATTGTTATTCTTCTTGGCTTATTTCCTTTTATAGTCTATAATTTTTGACTGTGAGCTCATCATTGTTGGGACACTTTGTGTGAAAGTTTTACAAAGTCTCTGTGAAAGTACAATTTTCAGGAAGGAACAGAATTTGCTTCTGTCATTGGCATATGGATCAGGGCTTGTTTTGAATTAAAGTTTCTTTCTTGGGTTTTTAAGCCTAAACAAATTTTGTACATTCAAGCCCCAGACTCATGTGAGGTTGGGTCAATGGCTTGTAAGTCTCAGGAGTTTCCTTCCTTCCCTTCCCTCTGCCCCCTTGTCAAGACTGAGAATGAATAGTCATTGCTATAAGCTTCTGCTTCTGCTTCTGCTGAATTTTATTCATGTTCACCTTTTTATTTTCCCTAGGAAAAAGTATTTTTTGAGTCTTAGATAAACTGTGGTACTCTTCATATACTTTCTGCTCTGTTTAGGCCCACAGTCCCTCAATCCCCAACAAAGATCTGCTCACCAGGCTTAAAAAATACTTTTGGGTATCAGGTGGTTTCATGGCTGCTTTACCTGTCCTCAGAGCTGGTGTTCTTGGCCCCTGGATCTTCCTTTCCCTTTCCCCTTACCTTTCTCTCTTTCTTTCTTTTTCTTTTACTGATTTGATTAGAAACACACACACACACACACACACACACACGCACAGACACACGGCACATATACTTATACATACTTTAAGATATTTTGTGGCCAGAAAGTTTTAAGTTCTCTAGTCTATATATGCTAGAAATGATCTTTATACATTTATTCACACTTCTATTTCCCCTGCTGGAATGAATTCCAACTTCTTTCTTGCACAACTCATATTTATCACCTGTACTTAAAATTTGTAGGAGAACATACTACTAAAAAGCAAAGACTTTGGGAACAAACTGCCTCTGTTCAAATCCTATTCTGTATCACTTATTAGCTAAGTGGCCCTGGGCAAATCAATTACCTTACAGGGTGTTGGAAGAAATAAATAAGCTAAAATAAATAAATTATTTTTAAATGTATAAAATGCTTATAAGAACCATGCAAATATTAGCCTTATTACTATTGCTTTTAAATATTCTTGGTTTTCAGTATTTTTTCTCTACTTTTAATTAACACTGCTAGATGAAAAGAAGTCTTCCCACAGAACCACAAGTAATGTTCCTATATACAAAGTGAATCAATCAATTATTCAAAAACAAATACTTGTACAGAAGCTTAAGTGTGAAGAACTGAGCTTGATGATGAAAAGGATATCAAGAAGTGTAAAATGTAGGTTTTCTACTTAAGGAGATTTCAGATAACTTAGGATCAATTGAAAGTAAATAGTAAATAAAAATGTGAGTTGTTGAAAGCCAGTACAGCCTAGCAAAAGAATGGTATATTTTTGGGAGAAGGAAGATGGCGGCGAGGGGAGTGCATTGCCCCCGTGTGCTGCTTCACTGTGTGGGAGTATGACAAGTCAGGACGGCTAAAGGATATCTTGTTAGGAATTTCCAGCAATAGTGGGGTGCTCCAGAACCTGGAGGAAGGATTTCCATCGCACGAGGATCGGCTACGGGGACTCAAACGCGAGAGGTTTGTCGCACGGAGGGTAACACTGCTTATTCAGCAGATCGCCCCGCGGCTAGAGTCTGCAGCGCGCGCTGGGAAACGAGGAGATAGCGATGCAGGGATACAGCGCTGCAGTTTCTGCCAGCTGTGCAAGCACCATACTCAGGGCTGAATTCTGGGTTTGAGACGGGGGAAGGAAGCGGTCCATCTCGGTTCTCCACACCGGTCAGACCAAAGAGGAGGCCAGCAGCGACCATGTTGGAAAGCTGACGTCACCATCCCTGTTTTTGACTGACCGCAGCGCATTCAGCCATAGAACAGGTAATTTCAGGCTGCAATTCGCCTGCGGCTTGCAGACAGATTGCTAGGGTTCAGTGCCTGCGCGCTTCTTAGAACCTGATCTTATCGGAGCGAACACCGAGCGCGGGGCGGCCGAGTTCCGGCTCCCGGAACCATCCCGGAACCGCCCTGGCCCAGGGCTGCGGAGCCTGCGGAGGCTGCTTCTTGGACCCTGCTAGTATCAGAGCATACACCAAGCACTAAGCGGCCGAACTCCGGCTTCCGGAACTGAGCCCATGGGGTCTGCTTCTTGGAGCCTACACTTATAGGAGCTTACACTGAGCACGGAGTGGCCGAGTTCCGGCTCCCGGAACTTCCCTGGCCCGGGGCTAGGAGCCCGCGGAAACTGCTTCTCGGTCCGGGTCCTGCTGAGGGCCGGTCAGGACTCACCCGTTGCTTTGGTTGCCCGGCAAGGGGAACGAAATGCTGCCATTCGCATAGGATACCAACATGGCAGAGATCTGATGTCATCAGAAAGCGGCGGAGGAGAGAACTTCATCAATACCAGCGGCGACATAAACAGTTGGTCTCCTGGTAGGGGGGGTGAGGCACAGACACCCGAGTCTCCTCAATTTGTCGTCGAGCCAGAGGGGAGGAGCCGGGCCGCCGCCAGCGCCCGGAGCAGGCCCAGCGGCTCGCCAGCGTGGTGACCGCGTGACCCCAATTGGAGAGGGGGCGGAGCGGAGCCGCCACCCGCACCCGCAAGGTGGGCAGACCCGCGACCCAGTGGTACATGGGCGTGGTAGGAGGGGCAGGGCAGAGCCGCCGTTCGCGCTTGCAAGGTAAACAGACCTGTGACAGCCTGGCGGGTCAGGCCCAGTGGCCTGCCAGTGTGGTACACACGTCACCCCAACTGGAGTAGGGGCAGAGCAGATCCTTCTCCCACGCCCGGATCAGGCCCTGCCGGTGTGGTGGTCACGTGACCCCAATTGGAGTGGGGGCGGAGCGGAACCGCCACCCGTGCCCGCAGGGTGAGCAGACCTGTGACCAACCTGCAGATCAGGCCCAGGGGTCCGCAGGCGTGGTAGGAGGGGCAGGGCAGATCCGCCGCCCGCGCCTCCAAGGTAGGCAGACCTGCAACAGACCGGCGGATCAGGCCCAGGAGCCTGCCGGCGTGGTACACACACCACCCTAATTGGAGTAGGGGCAGAGCAGAGTCGCCGCCCGTGCCAGGAACAGGCCCAGCGTCCTGCAGGCGGGGTAGTCACGACACCCCAATTGGAGTAGGGGCAGAGCAGAGCCTCCACCCGTGCCCGAAAGGTGGGCAGATCTGCGACCGACCAGCGGGACAGGCCCAGTGGCCTGCCGGTACGACAGACACGTCACCCCATTTGGAGTAGGGGCAGAGTAGAGCCGCCGCCCGCGCCTGCAGGGTAGGCAAACCTGCAACCGACCGGCGGATCAGGCCCGGTGGCCTGCCGGCGTGGTACACTCGTCACCCCAATTGGAGTAGGGGCAGAACAGAGCCGCCGCCAGCGCCCAGAACAGGCCCAGTGACCTGCCGGCGTGGTAGCCACGACACCCCAATTGGAATAAGGAGAGAGCAGAGCCGCCGCCCGCGCCTGCAGGAAAGATACGCAAGCAGTATGAAAAGACAAGGAAAGAAAGGACCACAAGCAATGCAGGTCAACGCAACTTTAGAAGAGGTAACAGCTGCAGCAGATGGAATGTCAGATAAAGAATTCAGGATATACATGCTTCAGATGATCTGGAGTATCAAGGAAGACATTAAACAGCAAAATCAGACAATGAAAGATCACTTCGACAATGAATTACGCAAACAAATCCAGGAAGCAAAGGATCAACTATACAGGGAGATAGAGGTTATAAAAAACAAACAAACAGAAATCCTAGAAATGCAGGAAGCAATAAACCAACTTAAAAACTCAATGGAGAATACTACCAGCAGAGTAGAACACTTAGAAGATAGAACATCAGACAATGAAGACAAAGTATTTCAACTGGAAAAGAACATAGACAGCTCAGCAAGACTGTTAAGAAACCATGAGCAGAACATCCAAGAAATATGGGATAACATTAAGAGACCAAACTTAAGAGTCATTGGGATACAGGAAGGTACAGAGCTCCAAACCAAAGGAATGAGCAGTCTATTCAATGAAATAATACGAGAAAACTTCCCAGACTTGAAGAATGAGACAGAATCCCAAATCCTAGAAGCCTACAGGACGCCGAATGTGCAAAATCATAAGAGATCCACACCTAGACACATTATAATGAAGATGCCCAACATACAGAATAAGGAGAGAATTTTAAAAGCTACAAGAGAAAGGAAGCAGATTACATTTAGGGGTAAGCCAATCAGGATAACAGCTGATCTTTCAACACAGACTCTGAAAGCTAGAAGATCCTGGAATAACATATTTCAAACACTGAAAGAAAATGGGTTCCAACCAAGAATTGTGTATCCAGCGAAATTAAGCTTCAGGATGGAAGATGAAATTAAAACCTTCCACGATAAACAAAAGTTTAAAGAATTCGCAGCTAGAAAACCATCTCTTCAAAACATCCTCGCCAAAGCATTACAGGAAGAGGAAATGGAAAATAACAATGAAAACCAACAGTGGGAGGTAGGACAGTAAAGGGGGGGGAAATAATCAAAGAGGAAAACAAACCATGTTTAGTAACAGAAATAAACAAATATGGCTGGAAGAACAACCCATATCTCAATAATAACCCTAAATGTTAATGGCTTAAACTCACCAATTAAGAGACACAGGCTAGTAGAATGGATCACAAAACAAGACCCAACAATATGCTGCCTACAGGAGACGCATTTGATAGGAAAAGACATACATAGGCTGAAGGTGAAAGGTTGGGAAAAATCATATCACTCATATGGACTTCGGAAACAAGCAGGAGTGTCCATACTCATATCAAATAAAATAGATTTCAAGCCAAAGTTAATCAAAAGGGATAAAGAGGGACACTACATACTGCTTAAGGGAACCATACACCAACAAGACATAACAATCATAAATATTTATGCCCCAAACAATGGTGCAGCTATGTTCGTCAAACAAACTCTTCTCAAGTTCAAGAGTCTAATAGACCACCATACCATAATCATGGGAGACTTCAACACACCTCTCTCGCCACTGGACAGATCTTCCAAACAAAAGTTGAATAAGGAAACTATAGAACTCAATAACACTATTAATAACCTAGACCTAATTGACATATATAGAGTATACCACCCAACATCAAGCAGTTACACTTTTTTCTCAGCAGCACATGGATCCTTCTCAAAAATAGATCATATATTATGTCACAGGGCAACTCTTAGACAATATAAAGGAGTAGAGATAATACCATGCATCTTATCTGATCATAATGGAATGAAACTGAAAATCAACGATAAAAGAAGGAAGGAAAAAGCATACATCACTTGGAGAATGAACAATAGGTTACTGAATGATCAATGGGTTATAGAAGACATCAAGGAGGAAATTAAAAAATTCTTAGAGATAAATGAAAACACAGACACAACATATCGGAATCTATGGGACACATTGAAAGCAGTTCTAAGAGGAAAATTCATTGCTTGGAGTTCATTCCTTAAAAAAAGAAAAAACCAACAAATAAATGATCTCATACTTCATCTCAAAATCCTTGAAAAAGAAGAGCAAAACAACAGCAAAAGAAGTAGAAGGCAAGAAATAATTAAAATCAGAGCTGAAATTAATGAAATCGAAACAAAAGAAACAATTGAAAAAATTGACAAAACTAAAAGTTGGTTCTTTGAAAAAATAAACAAAATCGACAGACCCTTAGCGATGCTAGCGAAGAGAAGAAGAGAGAGAACTCAAATTACTAGCATACGGGATGAAAAAGGCAATATCACAACAGACACTTCAGAAATACAGAAGATAATCAAAAACTATTTTGAATCCTTATACTCCAATAAATTAGAAGATAGTGAAGGCATAGATAAATTTCTTAAGTCATATGATCTGCCCAGATTGAGTCAGGAGGATATAGACAACCTAAACAGACCAATATCAATTGAGGAAATAGAAGAAACCATCAAAAGACTACCAACTAAGAAAAGCCCAGGACCGGATGGGTATACAGCAGAGTTTTACAAAACCTTTAAAGAGGAACTAATACCAATACTTTTCAAGCTACTTCAGGAAATAGAAAAAGAGGGAGAACTTCCAAATTCATTCTACGAGGCCAACATCACCCTGATACCTAAACCAGACAAAGACACTTCAAAGAAAGAAAACTACAGACCAATATCTCTAATGAACCTAGATGCAAAAATCCTCAATAAAATTCTGGCGAATCGGATACAAAAACATATCAAAAAAATTGTACACCATGATCAAGTAGGATTCATCCCTGGGATGCAAGGCTGGTTCAATATACGGAAATCAATAAATGTTATTCACCACATCAATAGACTTAAAAATAAGAACCATATGATCATCTCGATAGATGCGGAAAAAGCATTCGACAAAGTACAGCATCCCTTTATGTTCAAAACTCTAGAAAAACTAGGGATAACAGGAACATACCTCAATATTGTAAAAGCAATCTATGCTAAGCCTCAGGCTAGCATCATTCTGAATGGAGAAAAACTGAAGGCATTCCCTCTAAAATCTGGAACAAGACAGGGATGCCCTCTCTCTCCACTTCTGTTCAACATAGTTCTCGAAACACTGGCCAGAGCAATTAGACAGACGAAAGAAATTAAAGGCATCAAAATAGGAAAAGAAGAACTTAAATTATCACTATTTGCAGATGATATGATTCTATACCTAGCAGACCCAAAAGGCTCTACAAAGAAACTATTAGAGCTAATAAATGAATTCAGCAAAGTGGCAGGATATAAAATCAACACGCATAAATCAAAGGCATTCCTGTATATCAGCGACAAATCCTCTGAAATGGAAATGAGGACAACCACTCCATTCACAATATCTTCAAAAAAAATAAAATACTTGGGAATCAACCTAACAAAAGAGGTGAAAGACTTATACAATGAAAACTACAGAACCCTAAAGAGAGAAATAGAAGAAGATCTTAGAAGATGGAAAAATATACCCTGTTCATGGATAGGCAGAACTAACATCATCAAAATGGCGATATTACCAAAAGTTCTCTATAGGTTTAATGCAATGCCAATCAAAATCCCAACGGCATTTCTTGTAGAAATAGAGAAAGCAATCATGAAATTCATATGGAAAAATAAAAGACCCAGAATAGCAAAAACAATGCTAAGCAGGAAGTGTGAATCAGGCGGTATAGCGATACCAGACTTCAAACTATACTACAGAGCAATAGTAACAAAAACAGCATGGTACTGGTACCAAAACAGGCGGGTGGACCAATGGTACAGAATAGAGGACACAGAAACCAATCCACAAAACTACAACTATCTTATATTTGATAAAGGGGCTAAAAGCATGCAATGGAGGAAGGATAGCATCTTCAACAAATGGTGCTGGGAAAACTGGAAATCCATATGCAACAAAATGAAACTGAATCCCTTTCTCTCGCCATGCACAAAAGTTAATTCAAAATGGATCAAGGAGCTTGATATCAAATCAGAGACACGCCGTCTGATAGAAGAAAAAGTTGGCTACGATCTACATACTGTGGGGTCGGGCTCCAAATTCCTCAATAGGACACCCATAGCACAAAAGTTAATAACTAGAATCAACAAATGGGACTTACTCAAACTAAAAAGTTTTTTCTCAGCAAAAGAAACAATAAGAGAGGTAAATAGGGAGCCTACACCCTGGGAACAAATCTTTACTCCTCACACTTCAGATAGAGCCCTAATATCCAGAGTATACAAAGAACTCAAAAAATTAGACAATAAGAGAACAAACAACCCAATCAACAAATGGGCCAAGGACCTGAACAGACACTTCTCAGAGGAGGACATACAGTCAATCAACAAGTACATGAAAAAATGCTCACCATCTCTAGCTGTCAGAGAAATGCAAATCAAAACCACCCTAAGATACCATCTCACTCCAGTAAGATTGGCAGCCATTATGAAGTCAAACAACAACAAGTGCTGGCGAGGATGTGGGGAAAAGGGTACACTTGTACATTGCTGGTGGGACTGCAAATTGGTGCAGCCAATTTGGAAAGCAGTATGGAGATTTCTTGGAAAGCTGGGAATGGAGCCACCATTTGACCCAGCTATTCCCCTTCTTGGTCTATTCCCTAAAGACCTAAAAAGAGCATGCTACAGGGACACTGCTACATCGATGTTCATAGCAGCACAATTCACAATAGCAAGACTGTGGAACCAACCTAGATGCCCTTCAATAGACGAATGGATAAAAAAAATGTGGCATTTATACACAATGGAGTATTACTCTGCATTAAAAAATGACAAAATCATAGAATTTACAGGGAAATGGATGGCATTAGAGCAGATTATGCTAAGTGAAGCTAGCCAATCCCTAAAAAACAAATGCCAAATGTCTTCTTTGATATAAGGAGAGTAACTAAGAACAGAGTAGGGACGAAGAGAGGAGAAGAAGATTAACATTTAAACAGGGATGAGAGGTGGGAGGGAAAGGGAGAGAGAAGGGAAATTGCATGGTAATGGAAGGAGACCCTCAGGGTTATACAGTGGAGGGGGTAGAGAGAGAGGAGGGGAGGGGAGGGGGGAGGGGGGAGGATGGGAAAGGCAGCGGAGCACAACAGACACTAGTATGGCAATTTGTAAATCAATGGATGTGTAACTGATGTGATTCTGCAATCTGTGTATGGGGTGAAGGTGGGAGTTCATAACCCACTTGAATCAAAGTGTGGAATATGATATGTCAAGAAATTTGTAATGTTGTGAACAACCCACAATAAAAAATTAAAAAAAAAAAAGAATGGTATATTTAATAGTGCAGTACTACAGGGAATGGAGACATCATCCTGTGTTTTAGAACATTATATTGATTATAAAAACATGAGTGCTAAAAATCATTCTATTTGACTCTACAGTCTCACAACTAGGCTAAAATGGGAAAAATGGGTTATTTACTTTTTTTCCTTTTTCTTTATTAAAATGTAAGTTTCCTTCCTATGTTACATAATATAAAGAATGTGATTTTGGGAATTAAGCAAATTTTAATTTCAATGTTGGCTTTTTCAAAGACTAATTAGTTAGGACTGTGGGGAGGTTTTTAACATCACAAAGACTCAAATTCTGAACTGTTTAGAACTGGAAGAATAATTGCTTTACAGGACTGTTTTAAGGATTAAGGCAACAAGAAATAAACTATAAAATATACATTTAATCTTCAGCGGGTGGGCAATAAAAGCAAATTTCTTTACCTCTATTCCTCTTTCAGTCTTAAAAAGAAAGTCACCTCTTTTGTCCACCCTAATGTTCACACTTACAAATAGAATTTCCCTTTCATGGTAACTTTTCCATGTACCTGTTAAGATATAGTTCCACATTCAGTTACTTCTGTAAACTAATGATGCCATTTTAGACACTGGGTCTAAGGCTGACCAGCTGCTTTCTTTGAGCACTGTCTCATATCTCTTCTAAATTAAGTTCCTTGAAAACAAACATAGTGTTCTATTCATCTTTTGGTCAGTTAGCCAGAACATAATTTATGTTCAATAAACACTGCTGGATGAAAAGAAGTCTTCCCACAGAACCGCAAGTAGTGTTCCTATATACAAAGTGAATGCATATGGGTGGTTGATGCCAACCCAAGAGATCACAAAGTGAGACAACTGCAAAAATCATGCATGTTTATACATATATAAACAAATTTCAAGTTTTAAAGTTATAACATATGCATTACAATTTTAAAATAGTATACAAATTATACATTTATGCACAATTATAAAAACATAAGCACTCATACAAAATTTATGCTGATTTTATAGTCTCCCTACAATTGGCACCCAGTAAACATAATGAATAAGTTATCTCTCTATCATATACTCATAGTGCATTTAAATAAGATTTATAAATATAGGCATTCAACTTACAGTGTAACAGTATCTTCCCTTGAGGTAATACACAAAGGGTTCTTCAGGTAAAAGTGTGATTGCTATATCTAGATGTTCCTGAAAGAAATATCCAAAGGAAAAGTCATCTTCTAAGTTTCAGATATTACTGAATGGAACTGAACTAACTCCTAGTAAAAGTAAACTCTAAAGTGACTTAGAGTGTTGTCTCAGAGGCTTCCTTACCCCAACCATTAATATAATTAAATGATGACCCTGAGGGGTTATTTATTGGGCTATAATAACTAAAGGCAAATAATAAGTGATGTGTACGTGAATTACTTATTTTATTCATCTACTGCTGCAAGTTTAAACTTTATATTGGACCCTATCTGCTCCTGCCAAGTTCATATGTAGATTGTAATTACGCCCAGTCTACTTATGATGTTAATAACTTAGCTCACAACTAAGAGGTTAACCCTGTATCTTTGAAAAAAAATAGCACTCATTTCCTATGTGACTTATTTCCAGGATTTGGAATAATAATAATATTTAATTGCCCAAATAGTTTGATTCTTTTTTGTCACAGTACAGCTTAAAGAGTGCCATTTCATTTCCTGCTCACAATTTAAACAACATAAATATTCCCAGAGCTTAATTTGTTGAATAATCTGATTTACACCTGTTAATTAAACATATAACTACATTACAGCATTTTTAATGTTGATAAATACCTTGAAGCAATATCCATAGTTGACTTTGTTTTGTAAGCCCTCAAACTCAGATACCTGGCCACATAAAACTGCATACCTGAAAAAGATCAAAACAGAGGTTATCAAGTAAAATTTAAAATCAAATACTACCAAAACATAACATTTAAAAAGCATTGTTAAAGCATTCATTAATATTTAACATGAAAACAATAAATACTTGACATTAAGATAAGGCCATTTTCCTCAACCTTTCCTGGAAATAGTGTTATTAGAATTGTGTATCCCATGAATGATGTACTTTATTCTTCTGAAAATAAAAAAAATACATAAATGATTATGTGACAACAAACTGAACATAATATTTGTTCAGCAATTTGCCTATTTACTCTTGGGGAAAAAAATGAAAAGTAGATTCCCAGAAAAAGTCTCTCAAACTCCTTTATGAAATAGCCATGGTAACTTTAGGCCTCAATGTGTTTTCTTTTGTCATCATCTTTTTAAAACATAAAAATTTTAATAGACATTTTATGGAACACTTTTAGGATTATAGCAAACTTGAGCCGAAATACAGAGAGTTCCCAAATACTTCCCCATGTAAAACACAAAAACCAAAAAACTCCTCCATTAGCAATATCCTGCATGAGGTATATTTGTTAAAATCAATGATCGTTGATTTCATGATACATTTGCACATCATTATTACCCAAGGTCAATAATTTACATTAGGGTTCACACTTGGTGTTCTACATTTTTCTGTCTTTTCCAGAAAGTTTGACCTTTTCCAGAATGTCATATAGCTGGAATCATGCAGTGTGCAGTCTTTTCAAATTGACTTCTTTTACTTATTAATGCACTTAAGCTTCCTCCAGGTCTTTTCATGGCTTGACAGACCATTTCTTTTTGGTGATGAATAATATTTCATTACCTGGATGTACTACAATATAATTACCCATTCACCCAATGATAGATATCTTGGCTACTTCCACGTTTGGGCAATTATGAATAAGGCTGTTATAAGCATTCATATGCAGACTTTTGTATAGAAATACATTTTCAATTCTTTGATAAATACCAAGGAGTATAACTGTGGATATTATGGCAACAATTTAGTTTATAAGAAACTTCCAAGTTGTCTTCTAAAATGGCTGTACCATTATACATTTCCACCAGCAGTGAATAAGAATTCCTATTGCTTCACTACCCTGTCAGCATTTGGTGTAGTCAGGGTTTTGAATTTTGGCTGTTCTAATAAGTATATGGTGGTATCTCACTGTTTTAAAGTTCACTGATGACATATCATGTTGAACCTCTTTTACTTACTTACCATCTATACAACTTCTTCGGTGAAGTGTCCATTCAGATTTTTTTTCTATTTCTTACTTGTGTTGTTTGTTGCCCTAATGTGAAATTTAAAGTAATCTCTGTACATTTTGTATAACAGTTCTTTGTCAGATTTTTAAAAAAATATTTTCTCCCAGTCTGTGACCTGTTTTCTAATATTCTTTACGTTGTCTTTCATTTTAAACTCCAGTGAAACTTGGTTTATAAATTATTTCTTTCATGGAGTGAATCTTTGGTGTTGTATATAAAAAGCCACTGCTATACCCAAGGTTATCTAGGTTTTTGCCTATGTTATCTTTTATGAGTTTTGTAAGTTTTGCATTTTACATTTAGGTCTATAATCATTTTGAGTTTTTGTGAAGGATATAAAGTCTACACTCTCATTATTTTTTGCGTATGGATATCTAGTTGTTCCAGCACTATTTTTTGGAAGATTAAATTTATTTCTCTGTAAAAAACTATTTGACCATATTTATATGAGTCTATCCTGAGTTCCCTTTTCTGTTCCACTGATCTTTTTTTTTCCCTGCAATGTCATGCTGTCTTGATTACTATAGCTTTATAGTAAGTCTTGAAGTTGAGCAGTGTTAGTTCATTGGCTTTGTTTTCCTTCAGTATTGAATTAAGTCTTTTTTCCTCTCCATATAAACTAAATTTGTTGATATCCATAAAATAACTTGTGGGATTTTGATTGGGATTGTGTTGAATCTATAAATCAACTTGGGAAACACTGACATCTTGACAATATTGAGTCTCTATTCATGAAGATGGAATATCTCTCCATTTTTTTCATTCTTTGATATCTTCCATTGGAGTTTTATAGTCTTTCTCATATAGATATTGTACATATTTTGTTAGATTTTTACAAATATTTCGGTTTTAGGTGTGATAGTACAAATGTTAATATATTTTAATTTCAAATTTCACTTGCTCATTCCCAGTATACAGGAAAGTGATTTACTTTTGTACTTAACCTTATATCCTGCAACCTTGTCATAACTATTTAATTTCATGAGCTATTTTGTGAATTCTTTTTTTTTCTTTTTTTTTTATTGTTGGTTGTTCAAAACATTACATAGTTCTTGATATATCATCTTTCACACTTTGCTTCAAGTGGGTTATGAACTCCCATTTTTAGCCCATATACAGATTGCAGAATCACATCAATTACACATCCATTGATTTACATATTGCCATACTAGTGACTGTCGTGTTCTGCTACCTTTCCTATCCTCTACTATCCCCCCTCCCCTCCCCTCCCCTCCCCTCTTCTCTCTCTACCCCCTCTACTGACCTTCATTTCTCCCCCTTGTATTATTTTTCCATATGAATTTCATGATTGCTTTCTCTATTTCTACAAGAAATGCCGTTGGGATTTTGATTGGCATTGCATTAAACCTATAGAGAACTTTTGGTAATATCGCCATTTTGATGATGTTAGTTCTGCCTATCCATGAACAGGGTATATTTTTCCATCTTCTAAGATCTTCTTCTATTTCTCTCTTTAGGGTTCTGTAGTTTTCATTGTATAAGTCTTTCACCTCTTTTGTTAGGTTGATTCCCAAGTATTTTATTTTTTTTG